>NW_006160208.1:196032-212259 GCF_000334495.1 Tupaia belangeri chinensis | reverse complement strand
TTTCTTTCTTTCTTTCTTTCTTTCTTTCTTTCTTTCTTTCTTTCTTTCTTTCTTTCTAAATAATTATTTATTTATTTAATTTGACCAGACAGAGAGAGAGAGAGAGAGAGGGAGAAAGGAAAAGTGAGAAAGCAAGCCACGAGGCCCAGAACTCGAACCATGATCAGCCATGTGGGAGTCCAACATCTTTAACCAAGTGTGATTTTCAAGTCGCCAGGCTTGGTACTCCTGCCACAGACAACCATGTCATATCCAGTGCCTTAACTACCACACCACCTGCTGGCCCTGGGGTGATTCTTTCAGACCGTGTAAGTATCTTTTATATATATATAAAATCTTTCACTCAGTTGGGGCAACCTGGTAATATAGCGATTAAGCACTATGCAGAGGAAGCTGGATCCCACATGGCTGACCAGGGTTTGAATACTGGTCCTGGTGGCAAGATGCCAGGAGCATTTGTGTGTGCCCAGGATCCTAATGGGATGGAGAATAAAAGCAAAAAGGATTGTGGAATGACTAGGTCTCTCTCTCTCTCTCTCTCTCTCTCTTTCTCCCCCTGTTTGCCTTCTAACATTAAAACAAAATCTTTTAGGGGCCACCAGGTGGTGTAGTGGTTCAGGCACTGGATTCCCACATGGCTGACTACCTACCATTTGAGTCTTAGACCCTGTGACTTGAAAAATCACCCTGGCGCATGCGCATGTGCGTGAATGCCCAGAATCCTGAGTGGAGAATAAAGGAGAGGGATTGCAGCGAGGCCGTCCACCACTAGGGGGCGGGGAGGTGATTTCTCACTTTCTCTCTTTTTCAATGGCGAGCTCATGCATCCTATGACAAAAGGCAAAAAAAGGTCTTTTACACACTGATTTGGGCATCCATTGAAAATCCATAGTTGAATTAATTATTACATTGGTGGTTACTAAATGGTTTGATTTTTCTACATTTATGAGTCAGCATTTTTTTAAAAAAAGTATAATTATTTTATTTCACTTTATTTATTTATTTATTTTAATTTGACCAGAGGGTGACAGAGAGAGAGGAGGAAAGTGAGAAAACAAGCCACCAGGTCCAGGACTCGAACCACAGTCAGCCATGTAGGAATCTAGCACCCTTAACCACCATGCCACCTGCTGGCCCTCAGCTTTTTTTTTTTTTTTAAGTTTATTTCTTGAGTAAGAGAAAGAGAGAGAGACAACCTTGACAGGGTCTCACCATACTGCAATCTCTCCTTCCCCTTAGCAACCCAGCCTTCTAGCCAGCTGGGATCATGCCCGTTGTGTTCAGGTTGATCTGGGATGCACACCTGGACCTCTGCTGGCTCCAGTGCCCTTACTGCCTGTCCCACAGCAGCTGGGCTGAGCTGGCATCTTTATGTAGATAAAATCTTTTTGTATTCCTTCCTGCCATTACTATTATTATTTTTTTAATCCTTAGGAGATTGTGTTAGCTCAGGCTGGGTGACTTAAACAATGGAAATTTATTTTCCCATAGTTCTAGAAAGTGGGGAGTCCAAGATCAGGGTGCCAGTGGATTTACTTCCTGGCAGGAGCTCTTTCCTGGCATATAGATGCCTTTTTCTTGCTGCATATTTTTAAGAATTATTTTATTTAACTTCATTTATTTATTTCATTTTGACCAGAGAGGGACAGAAAGATAGAGGGAAAGTGAGAAAGCAAGCTGCCAGGTCTGGGACATGAACTTCAGTCAGCCATGTGGGAGTCCAGTGATGTAACCACTACACCATCTGCTGGCCCTGCCCAGTGTGTGTTTCAACCTGTGGATCCAGGACTCGAATTACACAGTCAGATTATGTGGGATTTAGCTGCCTTAACCTCATGGTACCTGCTGGTCTCCGTTCAACTTTTCTTTTTCAATTTTGGTGTAGTGTATATGTACTCACGGGGTGGGGGTTGGGAGAGAGGAATTGAGAAATCACCCGCTAGGTGGAATGGCTATATCTGGTGTGTTTTGTTTGTTTGTTTGGTTGTTTTTTTTTTTTTTTTAATGTATTTATTTTAATTTTACCATAGAGGGACAAAGTGAGAGAGAGAGGGAAAGTGAGAAACCAAGCCACCAGGTCCAGGACTCGAACCATGGTTAGCCATATGGGAGTCCAGCACCCTTAAGCACCATGCCACCTGCCAGCCCCTCTGGTGTGTTCTTCAAGACTCAGGTGGGGACTCCAGTTGGCCATGTGGGATCTAGCCACCTTACCCTCCATGCCACCTGCTGTTGTCAGCCCTACCCAACTCCAGAGCTTTGGCATCTTCCCCTGCTTAAACTCTGTACCCGTTGAGCTGGTAGGTGGCGCTGTGGTTCAGGCGCTGGATTCCCACATGGCCGACCTCAGTTCCAGTTCCAGACCTGGTGGCTTACTTTCTCAGTTTCTCTTTCTCTCTCTCTCTGGTCAAGTTTTTAAAAAATAGTAATAAATAAATAAAATTAAATGAATAGTTCTTAAGAAAAAAAAAAGGGGGGTGCTACAAAGGGGACCAGCAGGTGGCATGGTAGTTAAGGTAGTTAAGGTACACTTCCACATGGCCAACCACAGTTCAAGTTGTGGACCTGGTGGTTTGCTTTTTCCCTTTCCCTCTCTCTCAATCTCTCTCTGTAAATAAAAATAAACGAATGAATAAGTAAAATTAAAACAAAATAATTTTTTAAAAAGGTTATAAAAATTTAAAAACAAACAAGCAAACAACTCTTTACCCATCAAATGCTAACTCCCCGTTTCTCTGTCTATCCCAGCTCTCCTGATGCTGTCATTTTTGTAAGGCTCAGCTTACCTCAGATTCGCCCAGTGAGAGCTGCTGTAGCCACACCTGGCCTCTCTGTCCTTTGACATATCCTCATTCTTCTTTGAGTACTTCCCGTCTTCTGACACCAGAGGGTGTTCCAGGCTCTTCTATCTTCCCTGCCCCACAGATGCAAATACCATCTCTCCAAGGACCCCAGTTCCTTTTAGTGGGGAAAGGTATTTATAGTAGAAATGAAGATCTGGGCCTCCAAGTGAATTCACTGCTTTCAGGGTGTCACCGTCACAGTAGACAGCATTTAGACACTGTTCATACGTATGTCTCCTTATCCACCTATCAGAAACACGGGTTCGCATGAGTCCCTTCCCTTCAGATCCAATACCACAGCATTCAGTTCCAGGTTTGTTTCCTGTCCATCTATCTTTCTTTCTTTCTTTCTTTCTTTCTTTCTTTCTTTCTTTCTTTCTTTCTTTCTTTCTTTCTTTCTTTCTTTCTTTTTTTTGAGGTTTATGCTATAGGGCAGGTGCACTCACCAGAAAGACAGAGAGAGACAGAGAGACAGAAAGTGAAAAATCACCCCCCGGGGGAATGGCCATGCCACAATCCCTTCTCCTCCGTTCTGCTCTCGGGATCTTGGGCACACACACACACGTGCCTGGCGTGAGTTTAAGCCACCGGGTCTGGGACTCTAACCACGGTCAACTATATGGGAGTCCAGCGACGTAGCCATTAGACCATTATCCCTCCCGTCCATGTTTCTAATTGTCTTCTTCAATGTGGAGAATCCTGACTCTTCTTATTCTTAATATACTCATATATTTTACTGACACATTGAATGTAACCAACCCATGAAGACTGGTCTTGTCTCTTTCTCAAAGATATCGCCTCCTTACACCCTCGGAGCTGGCCAGTCCCCTCACAGAAGCCTTCCTTACCCTTTATGGGTTTCCACACCCACTGTGGGGTCACACCCCTGCACATGCCCCCTCCTCCCTCTCAAGCTCCAGCACCCCAGGCCAGGGACTCTACCCCCTCCTGTGGATGATGCTCTTGTGTTCTGGGGCTCTGACACCCCACAATGGCTACTCCTCTGTGAAGACACCCTCTTCACCCTGCTTGCCTTAGTCCCATCCATGTGGACATCTGTCTTACCCTCTTGGGCCCCAGTACTCCATGCCAGGCTGCCCTTCTGTATGGGTGCAGCCCTTGCCCTGCTAGGGGTCCGACTCTCCCCACTCCTCAAGGCAGCATCGCCTTTTTTTTTTTTTTTAAAGTTTTTTGTCATAGGGCTCATACACTCAGGAGAGAGACAGAGAGAGGGAAAGCGAGAACTCCCCCCAGGGGGGTATGGGATTGTGGTGTGGCCATCCCACATGGGGGTGGGTGAACTCTCACTTTTCCTCTCTGTCTCTATCTTTGTGTCTCTCTCTCTGGAGAGTGCACACACCCTATGGGAAAGGGAAAAAAATGTCAGTATTTTGGATTAAATTCTAAATTTACTTGATGATGATGAGCATCACCTAGGACCCTTGTTAAAAATTCAGATTCATAGGGCTGGTAGGTGGCATAGTTGTTAAGGCGCTGGACTCTCATGTTGTTGGCTGAGATGTGAGTCCCGGACCCAGGAAATTGAAACACGCCAGGCATGTGAGCGTGCATGCCCAAAATCCTGAGAGGAGACTGGAGGAGAAGGGATTGCATCCCTCCTGGGGAGTGATTTCTCATTCTCTTTCTCTCTGTCTCTCTCTTTCTCTCCAGAGAGTATGCACCCTATAGCAAAAAGCTCTTTAAAAAAAAAATTCAGATTCATAGAATCCTGTTTACTATTACGTTAGATTCTCCAGGAGAAGAGTGTGGGAATATATGTGTTTAATAAGAACCCTGAGTTTCCCTTGAATATGTTCCATATTACAAATGGACTTCAACAATTTCATAGGAAAATGGCATTAGATTTATTTTGGTACAATTTTTTTTTTAACTCTATTCATTGTCTCTTCATCATATACAATTTCCTTGAACTTTTAGATGACCATCCTCTTTTGATGAAATGAGTTTTGTAAAAAGTACTCTGATTGGTTCTAAATATACTCCCCAGTTCTTTAATATTTAGTTTTTGCCTACGTATAAAAGACGTTATTTAATTATGGACCAGTAGCCGTGAACTTTTAAGGAAATAGTGCAGGCTGCATACAGAACAGCAAGTGAAGCGAGATCCGTACGAATGATAGATTCAGAACATAACTTTTATATCTTTATCAAGGCTAAATATTTCAGGTATTTTTACATTTTTAAAGAAACTGTCACTGCAAAGATTTAAAATATTCTTGAAATGCCAAGGTTGCATACTAATACGTCTATGCTTTCTCCCTGGAAATATTAAGATGATAGCGTGTAACATAATCAAATAAAAATGTTAAACCTGAAGGAAGATCAGACTTAAAGCCAAAGAAAAGAATGTAAAATTTCTCAATGAAAAAGACGTTGAGTCCAGGAATAAATAAATAAATGGGATTGAAAGTCGCTCCCATGATGGCTCACTTAAAGGAGTGATGTATAATTTGGAGAAGTCATGGTTAAAGGGTTTGCCATGGAGGACTCATAGAGGACATATTAAACTGCTGAAGATGTTCTATGCAGAAATGATCCTCTCTAGGGGACCAGCAGTTAGCATAATGGCTATGTCACTGGACTCCCATGGAGTCCACCACAGTTCGAGTCCCAGACCGAGTGGCTTAAACTCACACGGGGTGTGTGTGCGTGCGTGCCCAAGATTCCGAGAGGAGAATGGAGGAAAAGGGATTGCGGCATGGCCATCCCCTTGGGGGGTGATTTCTCTCTTTCTGTCTCTCTGTCTCTCTCTGTGTTTCTGGAGAGCACAGGCGCCCTATAGTGAAAACTTCTCCAAAAGAAAAAAAAAAAAGAAATGATTCTCTCTATGGATTAGATTGATACAGCAACCATATTCACAAATACTCTTAAAATTTAAAGTCAGGTTTTTGTTGGATATTGATATTTTGGTCCAATAATAGAGACTTTCCGTTTGTTTGTTTTTTGCCATATGGTGTGCGCACTCACAGAGACAGAGAGACTGAGAAATCACTCCTGGGAGGACGGCCATGCTGCAGTCCCTTCTCCTCCATTCTCTTCCTGGGATTTTGGATGTGCACACACACGCACCCAGCATGATTTTCAAGCCACTGGGTCCAGGACTGGAACCATGGTCAGCCAAGTGGGACACCAGTGCCCTAACCATTATGCCACCTGCTGCCCCTGAGAGAAAGACTTTTTAAAATTTCTTTAGAGATTTTCGTGACAGGGCATGTGTGCTTCCTGGCGATACAGAGAGAGACAGAGAGACAGAAAGTGAAAAATCACCCCCACAAGGGGGATAGCCATGCTGCAATCCCTTCTCCTCCATTCTCCTCTCTGGATCTTGGGCACACACGCACACGCTGGCATGAGTTTTAAGCCGCCAGGTCCAGGACTCAAACTACAGTTGAACACATGAGAGTCCAGTACCTTAACCACTACACCACCTGCTGGCACCAAGGGAGATTTTTATTTTTTAATAATTGTTTTACTTAACTTTATTTATTTATTTACTTATTTATTTTAATTTGACCAAAGAGGGACAGCGTGCGAGCAAAAGAGAGATGGGGCGGGGGGGAATGAGAAAGGAAGCCACCAGTTCTGGGACTTGAATTGCAGTTGGCCTGTGGGAGTCCAGCACCCCTAAGCTCCCTGCCACCTGCCAGCCCCAAGAGAGATTTTTAATTGCAGAGGGCATGTGTGTTTGCCTGAGAGAGACAGAGAGACAGGGAAGTGATTACGCCACAATCCCTTCTCCTTTATTTTTCTATTCTATCAGGTGTGGGGCATGCACACACATGCACCACCGCGTGGTCTTCAAGCTGCCAGGACCAGGATTTGAACCACAGGAGACTATGTGAGATTCAGTTCTTTTAACCACCAGACTATGGGGCCACCCTGAGTGCCCTGTTTGTTTTTGTTTTAAATTGAGTAGGGAAACATAGTAGCTTAACAATAGAAATCCTGGCCACGCTACCTTAGCTAAGTAATGGAGGGTCAACATTACAGGTAATAAGTCATGTTGCTGGCATAACCCCTGACGTGACGTGATGAGAGAGGGGTTCATCCTGATGCATATTCCCTCTCCCATCTCTACCCCAGTTTATCCAGGAGCAAACATCAAACAAACCCAGTATAGGGAACGTTCTACGAATCGAGTCGTGAAAGACAAGGGGAGACTGAGACACTGCCATAGCCTAGAGTAGACTGGAGGTATAATGACCAAGTGGCATCTGGATTGGGCCCTGGAACAGAAAAGGACACGGATAAAATAGGAAAAGTCTGAGACTTTGTGAATAATAACATACCAATGTTAACTCTTACTTTGACCAATGTACATGGTTTTGTCAAATTTTAACATAAGATGCTGAATGAAACGTGTATGTGAATGGTACATACACAACTCTATAAATCTAAAATGA
Source organism: Tupaia belangeri chinensis (assembly GCF_000334495.1). Lineage (NCBI taxonomy): Eukaryota > Metazoa > Chordata > Mammalia > Scandentia > Tupaiidae > Tupaia > Tupaia belangeri. Next base: position 204,992 of record NW_006160208.1, on the reverse strand, counting down.
CTCCAAAGTAAAGAGGTGACTAAAAGGGAAAATAGCTTACATGTGTTGAAAACTTCTGTTCTTAGAGGATCAAATATTGTACTTGGACAAAAGCAATCAAGTGATGATATGAATTCCCCCTTTACGGAGATGTCTTTAAATGTAAAACACGGTCACTGCTGGGTCTAGGCATCCACCTAAGAAGCTGTGCTCCACGGGCTGGGACCACATGGGAGACCTGGGTTTGATTCCTGGTCTAACCTGAAAGTATAACCTAGCACCTTGGGGAGGCTGAGGCAGGAAGACTGACATGGCGAAACCCTGCCTAATAAAGAAAAAGAAAAGACTATCCCTGCCTTTTAGAGCAGATTGCCTACTACCAGAGTAGGAAGCTGCATCATTTTTAAACCTTGCGATTTCTTGGAGATCTAAGATTTCAACTTGATAAGAATTTGATTTATGGGGCCGGAAGGTGCCATGGTGGTTAAGGTGCTAAATTCCCGCATGGCTGACTGTATGGTTAGAGTCTCAGACCCAGCAGCTTGGGAAATGTGCTGGACCCATGCATGTGCCCAATACAAAGGAGAATGGAAGACAGGGGATTGCGGCAGGGCCATCACTCCAGGGGGGGGGGGTGATTTCTCACTTTCTCTTTCTCTCTGTTTATCTCTTTCCAGTGAGCACATGGACCCTATAGCAAACTATCTTTTTTAAAGAATTTTATTTCATTAAATTAATGTAACATTGGTTAGTAATATATGAATACTAAAAAATAACATGTCAGATATACTGTTGCTTATTTGTTTGTTTTTGGGAGAGGTTTTTGCTATAGGGCATATGCACTCCCCAGAGACAGAGAGAGACAGAGACAAAAAGCGAGAAATCACCCCCCAGGGGGGATGGCCACACCGCAATCCCTTCTCCTCCATTCTCCTCTTGGGATCTTGGGCATGCACGCACACGCACCTCGTGTGAGTTTAAGCTACTGGGTCCGGGACTCGAACTGTGGTCGACTACATGGGAGTCCAGCAACATAGCCATTACACGTACTGCTGGTCTCTAGATATACTATTTTAAAAGAGTATCTATTTAGTAGGTAGCAAAAACTTTCATTTACTTACAATCAAACCTTGAGAAATAACATTTTTTTGCTAAAGCAAGAGCACATAGAATTTTTTGTTTTAAAGTTTTTGCCATTAGGGCACCTGTGCTTGCCAGAGAGAGACAGTAAGAAGGAAAGTGAGATATTACCTCCCAGTGGGAATGGCCATGCCACAGTTCCTTCTCCTCCATTCTCCTCCTGGGGTTTTGGACATGCATGCTCATGCACTCAGTGTGAGTTTCAAGTTGCCAGGTCCAGGACTCAAACTGTGGTCGAACATGTGGTAGTCCAATGCCTTAACTATGAGGCCCCCTGCTGGCCCCAAGCAAATAGAATTTCTTTTAAAGAATGATTTATTTTATTATTATTATTATTTAATTTGACCAGAGAGAGAGGGAAAGTGAAAAAACAAGCCACCAGATTCAGGATTTGAACTGCAGTTGGCCATGGGGGATTAACCACCATGTCACCTGCCAGCCCACAAATAGAATTTTTTTGTTTTTTAGAGAGATTTTTGCTATAGGGTGTGTATGCTTGCTAGAGAGACAGAAAGTGAGAAATCATTCCCCCAGGTGAATGGTTACATGGCAATCACTTCTCCTCCATTCTCCTTTCAGGACTTTGGGCATGCATACACATGTACCCAGCATGTTTCAAGCTGCTGGGTCCAGTGCTTGAACTGCAGTTGGCCATATGGGAGCCCAGTGATGTAACCATTATGCCATCTGCTGGCCTCCTGCAAATAGAATTTTTTAAAAACACACAGACAGGGCATGGTGGTTAAGGTGCTGGATCCCACATGGCAGACTTCATGGTTAGAGTCCCATACCCACGAGCTTGAAAAACACACCAGACATGTGTGCACGCATGCCCAAAATCCCAAGAGAAGAACGGAAAAGAAATTAGGCTGTGGCCATCCTCCCTGGGGGGTGATTTATCACTTTCTCCCATCTCTGTCTCTCTCTGGTGAGTGCATGGGTCCAGAGGCAAAAATCTAAAAAGATAAACCACACATCTTTAAATAGTATTGATTTTAAATAATTTTGTTTGCTTTTCTAGCTTATGCTGACTGATAATGTCTTTCGAAAAACCAGTATTTTCTAACAGCAGTTTTGTGCAAGATATTCTGTGATCCATTCAGTGAGCTTGTGAAATGCTCAAAAAATACAACTCTAAAGAACAAATAATAAATTATTTCAAAAATAAAAATGAGGTGCATATAAATGCCTATTTAAATATGTAACGTAACACATTTGTCCAATATCCTTAGATAAAAGTTTTTTGTTTGAAAAAAAAAAGTTTTTTGTTTATTCTTAAAAGTTTAGTATGGGGACCAGCAGAAGGCATAGCAGTTATGTTGCTGGACTCTCACATGGGCGACCATGGTTCGAGTCTCAGATTCAGTGGCTTGAAACTCACACCAGGCACGTTTGGGTATGTGCCCAAGACCCCAGGAGAAGAAAGGATTGTGGTGTGGCCATCCCCCCTGGGGAGTGATTTCTCACTTTCCCTCTCACTATCTCTGTCTCTTTCTCTCTCTGGTGAGCATATGTGCCCTGAGGCAAAAACCTCTAAGATTAAAAAAAATTAGGAGGCCAGTAGGTGGCATGGTGGTTGAGGGCACTGGACTCCCACATGGCTGACTTTGGTTCAAGTCCCTGACCTAGCAGCTTGCTTTCTCACTTTCCCTCTCTCTCTGATCAAATTAAAAATAAATAAATAAATAAACAAATAAAGGGAACCGGCAGTTAGCGTAATAGCTATGTTGCTGGACTCCCACATAGTCAACCGCGGTTCGTGTCCCGGACCCGGTGGCTTAAAACTCACGCCGGGCGCGTGTGCGTGCGTGCCCAAGATCCCGAGAGGAGAATGGAGGAGAAGGGATTGCGGCGTGACCATCCCCCCTGGGGGGTGATTTCTCGCTTTCTGTCTCTATGTCTCTCTCTGTCTGTCTGGCGAGCGCACGCGCCCTACAGTGAAAATCTCTCCAAAAAAAAAGAAAAAGAAAAGAAAAAATAAACAAATAAAGTTAAATAAAATAATTCTTTAAAAAAAATTTAGTATGGGGTCAGCCCTTGGTGTGACAATTAAGGCAGTTGGATCTCATAGCCAACTGGGCGATTCAAGTCCCAGACCTGGAGACTTGAGTAACATGCCGGGTGCGTGTGCATGTGTGCTCAAAATCCCGACGAGGGAAAGAAGGAGGAGAGGGGTGGCAGTGCGACCATTTCCCCGGGATGAGCTTTCTCACTTTGTTTCTCTCTCTTTCCTTCTCTCTGGTGAGTGCACGTGTCTTCTGGTGACTTTTTTTAAAAAAAAGTTTAGAAGTTTAGTACGACTTAGAGGAAACAAAGTCCAACTGTCCAGATAGCCAAATAGCGGTGAAGCAGATGGACTCTGACCTGTCCTGGCCAGGAAATTCTCCGATTTTGGCTTTTCTGTTGCAGCTGGCACGAGAAGCCCTTCTTCCCGCATTGTCGCTGTAAGTCGCGTAGCCTTCTGCTTTCTCCTTCTTGATATTGACCCATAAACGTCTACATCATGGGCAACAGAACAGTAATGTATAAAGCATCTGCTTATAGAGCTGAGAGATGGAACGCCATAAAACTAATCCGGGCTCGATGCCCACAGAAATGGCATATTGAGGGGCTCCTGACTGAAACGTACACGCTGGAGCCACACCTTAAAGAAAGCTCCTGGATTTCTGTTCGCCTCAGTGGACGCTGACAGACGATCACCGCACCAGTACTGATTACACCGAAGCGTAGAGGTTGTCCGTACTACAATGATTTCACGTGCCCAGATACACGAGGCGACGCACATCTATGCTTGCAAACACGCAGTTCAAAGTCACTGCCATCTGTTAGCGTCTCATCCGGCCAGTCTTCGGTTTTTGACTGAAATAGCTACAAAGTTCACTTCTGTGTTTTGCTCTGGTTACTCAATACATTGGGGGGGAGGAAGAAAGAAAAAGGAAAAAAAAATGTTGACAAGAGATGAGGTAGAGATACAACAGAGGCTTTTCCTTTGAGCAGAGAGCGTTCCTGGCCTCGTCTGGAAAGCTGGAAGACTGTCCCTGCAAGGGGATGAAGAAGCCTCCCAGTCGTTGACCAGAACCATCACGTGGCTGTATCCAAGACTTCCTGGGGATTAAACGCCTCTCCTGTCTTCACTGAAGGTCAGTAACTCGCGGGCCTGTGAGTCTCCCCAAGGGTCCAGGATGAGGAACATCCGTGTGCAGGTATGAAGAGCTGCTGAAGAACTGTGAAGGACAGACCGATCATGACAAGAGGAGACACTCTGACTGCCACAGCCCTGCTGTGAGACGGGACACAGCTCAAGGGCTGAACTGTATTCCAGAAGCTGCTGGCTTTCTCTCCTTCTTCTTCTTTCAATGACAAGGAGATCATATAAACATGCACAAACTGGGAAATACACTTGTATAGGTGTGTGTGCACTTTTTTTTTTCTTATTTCTTTTCTGGTTGTATTTTTTCGTGTGTTTACGTACCCAAAAACTTTTCTTAGGAGCACTGAATGAAACTACAGTAACCTAGGGGAAAAGTCTGGACTTTGGAATCAGAAAGATCTTTTAGATTCTTGAATGGACTACATACTGGCTGGGCGAGCCTATCACTCTGAGTTCCGACTTTCTTAATTGTTAATACAGGAACAATGGTACTCAGCTCACAGCACTGGACAATGGCATAGGAGATACCCAGACAAAATGAGTTCACTTTCCCTTCCCCACCCTCTTCTCTCTTTATAGTTTTTAGAGAGATTCGTGCTATAGGACGTGTGGGGTCCCCAGGGAGACAGAGAGAGACAAAAAGCAAGAAACACCCCTCCCCACCTCCCAGGGGAGATGGCCACATGGCAAACCCTTTTCCTCCAATCTCTTCTCAGGATCTTGGGCATGCACACACACTAGTGTCCTGCGTAGGTTTTAAGCCACTGGGTCTGGGACTTGAACTGCAATCAAGTACATGGGAGTCCAGTGATGTAACCCTCACGCCATGTTCTGGTCCCTCCATTTCCTACCCCCAGTTTCATCTTTCTCTTCCATCCCTCTCTATCTTCTTACCCCAGCAGGCAATTGTGTGATCTAGGAGGAAAACTACAGTTTAAAATACACTATCTTACAGAATAAATTCAAAAATTTTAAAGTTTATAATTTAGTAGTCTCATGACTTCAAACTTTTCAGCATCTCTGGCAATACATGTTTAAAAATTGCTATGGACATCCTCCAGACTCTCCCCTCTTCCTCAAATTCGAACCATTTTCCTAAGTTTAGGTATAGACTTGGGCAGGAACCTTGATAGAAGGCAGGAAATGCCTCCGACTGGAGGGACTACAAGGTCTGTGCTCTTAGCTCAACCAATCAGATGCACCCAATGTGGTATTGATCTGGACTAAGCCAATCAGATGCTCCCAAAGGGATGTGCTCTAGGAAAGAATGATTAACCGGAGCAGAGGAGGGAAGGAAAGCAAGACTGGGTCTGTGGGAGTGTGATCCCAGCTCTGGCTCACCTCTCCGCCTTTTGGAAGAGTTCCTTCTCGCCCTCGGTTTCATTCAGGCTCTTGTGGTTTCTTACTCCACACAGCCCTCCTGGAGAGGGAGTCTAAGAAGTGATGCTTGTTGAGAGAGACAGAGAGAGAAAGAGTGATATGGACTCAATACCACAATCCTCCAACCTCCAGTAGTTTTTGCATCACTGGCCCACTGCGGTTTGAGTCCCAGACCGGTGGCTTGAAAATCATACCGGTCACAAGTGAGTGCATACCCAAGGTCCTGGGAGGAGAATGGAGAAGAAGGGAATATGGTGTGACTATCCCCCAGGAGGTGATTTATTTTCTTTCCTTTTTTAAAGAATTATTTAATTTTATCTATTCGTTAATTGATTTTAATTTTTTCTTCTTTTTTTGGAGAGGTTTTTGCTACAGGGCACATGCAGTCACCAGAGAGAGAGAGAGAGACAGAAAGTGAGAAATCACCCCCCCTGGAGGGGGGATGGCCACGCCACAATCCCTTCTCCTCCATTCTCCTCTCGAGATCTTGGGCACACGTGCACACATGCCCGGCGTGAGTTTAAGCTGCCGGGTCTGGGACTCGAACTGCGGTCAACTACATGGGAGTCCAGAGACATAACCATTACACTATCTGCTGGTCCCGTTAATTTATTTTAATTTGATCAGAGAGAGAGAGAGAGAGAGAGAGAGAGAGAGAAAGCAAGTCACCAGGTCTGGGACTTTAACTTGAAAAATATTTTTTTAAGCATATAAACACTTGAACTTGAAAAATCTTTATTTTAAGCATATAAATGCAATATCAAATATTTCTCTTTGCATTGTACAGTACTTTCTGGGTCTATGATTCCATTTACAACCTAAATGTGCATATCTGAGGTTCTAATAGGGTTTATATCTTCGCATTTTCAAGCTGAGGTATTTAAACTATTTATTAGCTATTGTTTCTTTTTCTCTCCTACCTGTCACACCTATCTGCAAGAACCTACCTCACACCCCAGAGGCCTACAATCTGGTGTTAGAATGAAAAGATGAAGGCTAGTCAGTGATATGGTGGTTAAGTCAGCTGTATCCCATATGGTCAACTGCTGAGTTTGAGTCCTGGACCTGGTAGCTTAAAAAACACACCAGGTGTGCACATGTGTACCCCAAATCCCAAGAGTAGAATGGAGGAGAAGGGATTGTGGCGTGACCATCCTTCCTGGGAAATGCTTTCTCACTTTCTCTTCCTCTCTTTCTCTCTGGTGAACGGACGTGACCTACAGCAAAAATTAAAAAAAAAAAAAAAAAAGAACAGGAAAAATGCTTCTGTCCTACTGAGTATCCAGCAAAATCACCCTTTCTTCAGTTGTTTGCTGTTTGTAGCAAACTAAGAAGTTGGTGACTACAATTCACCAGCTCAGGGATTCTGCCACTCACTAGCTTGGTGACTTTGGACAAGATACTCTCAATGCCTGCTTCTTCCTCTGGAAATAGGCACACTGATCATGATAGTACCCACTTCATAGGGCTGAGGCATAAAAGGATCCGACATGTGGGAAGTACTCACAACACGGCCCTGCACGTGGTGTGTGCTCAGGACAGTCAGCTCGCGCCCTCATGGTGCATATTGTTTACTTGAGGAACTCTCTGATCTTACACCGTGTTATGGGCTGAGGTATTCTTGCCTCCATCTGTATGTTGAGTTCTAACCTCTAGTACACAGCATGTGACTGGGACCAGCAGTTGGCGTAATGGCTATGTTGCTGGACTCCCACGTAGTAGACTGTGGGTCAAGTCCCGGATTCAGGGGCTTAAATTCATACCAGGTGTGTGTGCGTGTGTGCCCAAGATCCCAAGAGGAGAATGGAGGAGAAGGGATTGCAGCATGGCCATCCCCCCTGGGGGGTGATTTCTTGCTTTCTGTCTCTCTGTCTCTCTCTTTCTGGTGAACACAGGATGCGCCTTATAGCAAAATCCCCTTCAAAAAAAAAAAAAAGAAGTAATTAAGGTTGGGTCAGACCATGGCCTAGTGGTTATGGAGCTGTATCCCACATGGCTGTAGAGTGGTTTGAGTCCCAGATCCAGTAGCTTGAAAAACATGCCAGGTGGAAATGCGTATGCGTGCATACCTGAAATCCCAGGAGACTAGAGAAATGGGAAAAGGGATAGTAGCGCTGACCATTCCTCGTGGTGGGTGCTTTTTCCCCTCCTCTCCTTTTTTCTCTCTCTTTCTGGTGAGTGAACTTTCCCTCTGACAAAAAAAGAAAAATGGGAAAGGAAGGAAGGCGTAATTAAGGTCAAAGGAAGCTACGTGCGTAGTCGTAACCCAGTGTGGTTGATTGAAGGCCTTATACGAAGAGATTAGGACACAGACACACAGGAGGAAGACCGAGTACTAGCCAGGGAGAGAGGCCCTCAGAAGAGACCAACGCTACTACCTCGATCTTGGAGTTCTTGGCTCCAGGACTGTAAGGAAATAGATTTCTCTTGTGAGCCACCCAGTGTGCGGTCCAGATGCTTTGGTACTTTGATACAGCAGCCCTACCAAACAAACACTGCCTGGTCCCAGCCCGCGTCCTTAGAACTGCTCCCACCTTGGATCCCTGTTCTTGACCACTCCTGCTTCTCCGCCCCCTCTGGGTACTCACTGGTCCCTCTGCCACTTTCTTGGTCCTGAAAGGTAAATGTCCCCAGGTTCTTTCTCAGCCCTCTCCTCTTTCTTTCTGTGTGTTTCCTCCTGAGGTGATTATCCCCACTCATGGCTCCAGCTGACATGTTCATGTCAGCAGATACCGAATACATCACATCTGTACCCCTCGTTTCACTGCTCCTGAGGTCTACACGAGCTTGTCAGATAGCTGTTAGACATCGTTACAATTGCTTACTAATATATTCCCAGCCAAATGAGTTACCTTTTTATTTATTATTATTATTTTTAAAAGGCAGGGTCTTCTCATGTCATGATCCTCCTTGCTGGAAGTACAGGTGCACACAAACAGACCCAGCTCTTTTTTTAAAATTTTTTTTATTTTTGTCATAGGCACATGCACTCACCAGTGATGAGAGAGACAGAGAGATACAGAGAGAGGGAAAGTGAGAAATCAGTCAGCTCCCAGGGGATATGGCCACACTGCAATCCCTTCTTCTCTCTTCTCTTCTTGGGATTTTGAGCAATTCACGCACATGTGCCTGGTGTGATTTTCAAGCCACCGGGTCCAGGACTCCAACTGGAGTTGGCTATTAGGGAGTCCAGCGCCTTAACCACCACACCAGCGGCTGGTCCCGCATTGAGTCTTATAGACAGGATCTTGCTCTGCCGTCCAGGCCAGCCTCAAGCTCAAGATCCTCCTGCTGACAGAGGGCTAAGTGT
>NW_006160208.1:186442-196021 GCF_000334495.1 Tupaia belangeri chinensis | reverse complement strand
TAGGGAAAGGGAGACCTGTGTGAGGAGTGCAGCTAAGTTTTCTGCATCCGTGAGACACAGGAAACTGTGCCTGAGGATGGAATGTTAGCCCCGGAATGCAGCAACTACGGGATGGACCTGAACTATGGCGTGCACCTGGGGAAAGTGCACCAGGCCACACATAGCAAGTGTTGTGGCAATCAGTGCTTAAGTGAATGAGGTGGGGCTGGTCCTAGAGCCTAGTGGTTTAGGCAGTGCAATTCTGCATGGCCAACTAGAGTGCAAATCCGGGCCCTAGAGGCTTGATAAACATTCTGGGTATATGTACATGTGCACCTCAAATCCTGATAGGATGGAGACATGGAGAAAGGATTGCAGCATGACCACGTCCCATTGAGGGCTGCTTTCTCCCATTCTCTCTCTGGCCAGCATTCACACCCTCTGGCAATTAAAAAAATAAAAATGAAAGATAAACAAACAAACGTGGCATACTCCTCAGTTATGCTTCCTGGCATCTTAAGGGTTTACTCACAAATTCGTCAATAGATCCTAAGAACATTGGCTTTATTTACTAGTTACTTGCTTTAAACTTTCAAACTATTTTGGTATCACTCTTCGTCATGGACAGAGAGAAGACTTTTTAAAAAAGAGTTTCTTTCGGGACCATTAAATATAGTTTTTAATCTGTTTTACTTTATTTTTATTTTAGTCATACCCAGAGGAATATTTATGTATGAATAAGCCTGAAATAATAAAGCATAAAATCATTGTATTTTGAGAAAATAGGTCAATGCACAGCTAACCACTTAAAAGGCAACATCTTGTACCAATAGTTCTCTCTGAATGTTGGTCATCAAAACTATTGCTGTCACCCATTCCATGGGTTTTTAACTTGATTTTTTTTTTTTTTTTTGGAGAGGTTTTTGCTACAGGGCATGTATGTTCAGCAGACAGACAGGGAGAGACATCACCCCCCAGGGGAATGGACACACCACAATCCCTTCTCCTCCATTCTCCTCTCTTGATCTTGGGCATGCACGCACACATGCCCAGTGTGAATTTAAGCCATCGGGTGCAGGATTCGAACCACGGTCAACTACATGGGAGTCCAGCGACATAGCCATAACGCCAACTGCTAGTCCCCTTAAACTTGATATTACTACAAATGTAAAAATGTAGTTTTGGGGCAATTCTTGAAGGACGATAAATTCAAGTTAAAATAGTTGTGAGATTTGAGGTCCAAGTTCCATCAGTAAGATGATCTGAGTTGTACTTTACCTGATTTAAGAAAATCCATGTAAGTTCTTCCCAAATTATGAACATTTAACTAAGGAACATCCATACACAAAAATCCCTAATTTGTAGTTTCTTCTGCTGGCCCATGTTTTACCTGGGACCACAGAGGGGTGATGAGATGATGCTGCCACCTGGCTGCCAATGACGGTAACTAACATCTACCCCCAAACTTTTCTCAGGGCAGCCTACATCCAGTTTAGTTCGTCTGTTCTGTTCAGTAAACATTTACTGAATTACACGGGTACCAAGGTTGTTTTAACTACCCAAGGGACTGGCCTGTCTCTGTCTGTTTTTTTCATTTTTGGGAACGGGGTGGTTGCCATTTACAATTCAGTTTATTAATCTCACACAATTGCTCTCGAGTCTCAGATTCTGTTTTTGTCTTCCTTTCCTTTCTTGGTTCTTATGTTTCTTTTTTTCTTTTCAGGAGAGAGAAAGAAAAGCAGCCTCAGCAGAGTTTCAGGCTGCAATCTCCTCTCCACGCCCCACCCTGCAGCCTTCCCCACCAGGCAGGATCGCAGACGGGTCCCCAGTGGGTACAAGTCAACAGGACCACCCACGGTCTTTTCCTCTCTTGATCTTGGGCATGCACGCACACATGCCCAGTGTGAATTTAAGCCATCGGGTGCAGGATTCGAACCACGGTCAACTACATGGGAGTCCAGCGACATAGCCATAACGCCAACTGCTAGTCCCCTTAAACTTGATATTACTACAAATGTAAAAATGTAGTTTTGGGGCAATTCTTGAAGGACGATAAATTCAAGTTAAAATAGTTGTGAGATTTGAGGTCCAAGTTCCATCAGTAAGATGATCTGAGTTGTACTTTACCTGATTTAAGAAAATCCATGTAAGTTCTTCCCAAATTATGAACATTTAACTAAGGAACATCCATACACAAAAATCCCTAATTTGTAGTTTCTTCTGCTGGCCCATGTTTTACCTGGGACCACAGAGGGGTGATGAGATGATGCTGCCACCTGGCTGCCAATGACGGTAACTAACATCTACCCCCAAACTTTTCTCAGGGCAGCCTACATCCAGTTTAGTTCGTCTGTTCTGTTCAGTAAACATTTACTGAATTACACGGGTACCAAGGTTGTTTTAACTACCCAAGGGACTGGCCTGTCTCTGTCTGTTTTTTTCATTTTTGGGAACGGGGTGGTTGCCATTTACAATTCAGTTTATTAATCTCACACAATTGCTCTCGAGTCTCAGATTCTGTTTTTGTCTTCCTTTCCTTTCTTGGTTCTTATGTTTCTTTTTTTCTTTTCAGGAGAGAGAAAGAGAAGCAGCCTCAGCAGAGTTTCAGGCTGCAATCTCCTCTCCACGCCCCACCCTGCAGCCTTCCCCACCAGGCAGGATCGCAGACGGGTCCCCAGTGGGTACAAGTCAACAGGACCACCCACGGTCTTTGGTGGGATCCAGCATCACTTGAGGGTTGTATCACTGCTGCACCACCAAGCTGGCCCATCCTCTCTCAACTCTTACTTGACTCCCGCAGAAATGATTATTTCAGAGGGCTGGCAAGGTGGCATGGTGATTCAGGCACTGGACTCCCTCATAGCTTGTGGTAGGCAGTTAGTTAGCCTGAGCGGGCAGCCCTAAGAGAAAAGTGAACAGCTCATCTAGCTCTAGGCGCCAGGAGGGCGAGGCAATTTGCCATCTTCCTTCCTTGGGGCCTGAGGGAAGCACACAGGGATGATTCGTAGATTTTTCTCTTATCAAAAAGACCCAAGTAAGCGTTTTGGTCAATGCCCTAATTCCCATTAAGGCGGTTGACTAATTGGGCAGTCTAATTGGGGCAACCTGGTTCACATTGGGTGTGCACAATTAGGTAATCAAGTTCCTCATTCTTTACCTGTGAGGAAGGTGCACAGATTCAGAAAAGAACGTGTGGATTCAGATTTAAAGGAAGAACATTGGCAGCGTAAGGGGCCTCCCACTAATGAATATTCACGACCCCTAGTAATAAAAATAACCGTTAACTAGTACCAAGCGCGGTTGCCACTTGGCAATCTGCCCACCCAAGAGCCTTTTGGTGTACTTCCTTTCTTTCTTTTCCTTTCTTTCCTATTAAATCTTCTTTTCTTCCTACTTCATTCGTGGTTGCAGTTTCATTTTGCACCTAGGGACAGATCTCTAATTTTAGTGATCTGGACCCAAAGAGCCAAGGACTTCACAACGCAGCTTGACCCTTTCCCATCCATTAACAAGCTGACCACGATTCAAGTCCTGGACCTGGCGGCTTGCCTTCTCACTTTCCCTTTCTTTCTCCCTCTCTGAGTGTCTCTCTGGTCAAATTTAAAAATAATAAATACTAGATAAAATTAAATAAGTAATTCTTTTTTTAAAAATTTATTTATTCATTCATTCATTTTAATTTGACCAAAGAGAGACACTGAAAGAAAGAGACAGAGGGAACGTGAGAAAGCAAGCCACCAGGTCCAGGACTTGAACCGCGGTTGATCATGTGGGAGTGTCCAGTGCCTTTTAACCACACGCCACCTGCTGGTCACAAATAACTAATTCTTAAAAGAGAGAGAGAGAGAGAGAGAGAGAGAGAGAGAGAGAGAGAGATGATTATTTTGAGCCAGCAGGTGGCATGGAGGTGAAGGTGCTGAATCCTACATGGCTGACTGGTTCTAGTCCGAAGCAGCTAGAGAATCATGGAGGGCCCAAAACCCCAAGAGGACACTGGAAGAGAAGGAATTGCAATGTGACCATCCCCGCTGGGAGCTGATTTATTTTACTTTCTCTGGTGAGCTCATGTGCCCTATAGCCAAAAAAAAAAAAAAAAAAAGATTTTTATTTCTTTTTCTTTCTTAGGCTCCATTTTTGCTCCTAAGAAATGACACTAATCATGTCTTTAAAGCAAAAGTGTTATGCTGTTAGATATTTCATGAAATATTCTTTTTTATCTTCTCATCTAAGTGTCTATCTATATTGCTTTTACTCACTTTTCTTGAGGCACTGACATTGAAAAATATTTAATTCATTTTTAATGTTCTAGATATAATAAATGTTGATTTTTAACTTTTCATCATAAGTATAGAACATTTAAAAACATAGATTAAATCAGATGTTTTATGATTTGTGAATATAATTATTATTAATAAAATTGTTTTTAGGGAAACTTCACCCTGAGTTTAATCAAATAACTCAAAACTTTTTTCTTTTTTTTTGAGAGGTTTTTGCTATAGGGCGCGTGCGCTCGCCAGACAGAGAGAGACATAGAGACAGAAAGCGAGAAATCACCCCCCGGGGGGGATGGTCACGCAGCAATCCCTTCTCCTCCATTCTCCTCTCAGGATCTTGGGCATGCACACGTGCCCGGCGTGAGTTCTAAACCACCGGGTCCGGGATGCAAACCGCGGTCGACTACACAGGAGTCCAGCAACATAGCCATTACGCTAACTACTGGTTCCCAAATAACTCAAAACTTTTGAAATGCAGTTTCTTTCTTTCTTTCTTTCTTTCTTTCTTTCTTTCTTTCTTTCTTTCTTTCTTTCTTTCTTTCTTTCTTTTTTCTTTCTTTCTTTCTTTCTTTTTTTTTTTTTGGAGAGGTTTTTGCTGTAGGGCACACTTGCCAGACAGACAGAGAGACAGAAAGCGAGAAATCACCCTCCAGGGGGGATGGCCACGCCGCAATCCCTTCTCCTCCATTCTCCTCTCTGGACCTTGGACACGCATGCACACATGCCTGGAGTGAGTTTTAAGTCACTGGGTCCAGGACTCAAACCGCAGTCAACTATATGGGAGTCCAGCGACATAGCTGTTATGCTAACTGCTGGTCCCAGAAATGCAGTTTATTCCAAAATGGGAGTTTTCTGCCATTTAAAAACTGATCAATTACAGGCCATTTTTTTTTTTACAACAGGAAAATATTTATTACTTCACGAATAATCTATTTTGCAATCTAAAGAACAAGATCTTATCAGATAATGCATTTGAATTGTGACTCAATTGTAAACCATTTAGAAGCAGTAGTTATAAATCTATTATGAAGGGGTAACATGAAACCAGGCTAATCAAAGAATTTGGAAGAATTACACAACTTCAAAATTCTGTTAGTTTCAGGGAGTGTGCACATATCTGAAATATCCTTACTTGCAATAAAAATAATTGTGAAGACTAATTACAGTGAGAAATATGTACCCTTCAAATAAATTCCTAGAATTCTTGTGGAATTGCTAAATCAAAAGGTCTGTACATTTGTAATTCGGTTTGGCATTTGTCTCCATAGAGATTACACCAATTACATTTCTACTGTTTACTTTTTAATCCTCAGTGAGATAGTTATTGGTTTATATAGTCAATATTGTTAGATTGATCTATACATTTATGGATGCTTGTGTTCATTCCTTTTAAAAAATAATTATTTAATTTATTATTATTATTATCTTTAATTTGACCAAAGAGAGACAGAGAGAGAAAGGGAAAGTGAGAAAGCAAGCTGCCAGGTCTTGGACACGAACTGGGTTGGCCACATGGGAGTCCAGTGTCTTTAACCACCACGCTGCCAGCTGGCCACATGTTCATTCTTTAGTCTTTGGCCCTCCTTATGGGATCATTTTCCTTAAAAAAAAAAAAAAAAAAAAAAGTTTACTGGGAAGGACTTGGAGGGACAAGCAGGTGGCATGGTGGGTAAGGCACTGGATCCCACATGGCCAACTCTGAAGTCCAGGTACTGGACAGTCAGCTCAAAAAACATGCCGGTCATGTGTGCTTGCATGACTAAAATCCTAAGAGGAGAATGAAAAAGGGATTGTAGCATGGTCATCCCTCCTGGTGGGGAAGGTGAGTGATTTTTTACTTTCCTCCTTTTTTTTTTGGAGAGGTTTTTGCTATAGGGCACATGCACTTGCCAGAAAGACAGAGACAGAGAGACAGAAAGTGAGAAATCACCTCCCAGGGGGGGATGGCCACGCCGCAGTCCCTTCTCCTCCATTCTCCTCTCAGTATCTTGGGCACGCATGCACACGTGCCCGGCTGAGTTTTAAGCCACCAGGTCCAAGACTCGAACCGTGGTCGACTACATGGAAGTCCAGCGACATAGCCATTACGCTAACTGCTGGTCCCTCTACTTTTCCTCTTTCTATGTTGCTCTCAGGCAAGCACACAGGCCCTAGGGCAAAAACAAAGAAGAACAAAATAATTTTTTTTTTTACAAGAATGAGAGACAGAAGCAAGTACCCTCAACTCCTCTGAGATTGAAAAAAAAATCACTCATTTTCAATTATCTAGAAATAATCAATGTTGCTTTTATTACTTGTCATCATACATATAGACCATGACACTGCAATCGCAGCCTCACCCCCACCCAGCCTTCCCGGCCTCCCAGGATCACTGGCATGTGCTTAGCATATACAGGCTGACTAGGGAACTGAGCTCCTGAGTCCCCAAGTCCTGGTCCGGTCTGGTACCGGTCAATGACCTATTAAGAACCAGGCCACACAGCAGCAGTGAGTGGGGCAAGGGGGCCAAGCTTCATCTTAGTCACAGCTGCTCAAATCTTGGCATTGTGGCCTGAGCTCGCCTCCGGGCAGATCAGCAGGGACATTTGAGTCTCACAGGTGCACCAGCGAACTGCGCATGCGTGGGATTTAGGTTGTGCATTTTCACGTCCCACACCCCCACCGTGCCACCCCCATCCATGGAAAAATCATCTTCCATAAAATCAGTCTCTGGCCTCCCAAAAGGTTGAGGACCGCTGTTCATACGAATCAGCTTCAGCTGAGAAGTACATTCTCGCTGTACCAGCAAGCTGGCACCATTTTACTGTTTAAAGCACATCCTTTAGAATTTCCTCTTGAGAGTTTCTGCCGGTGGTGAACTCTGTTCTGTTTGTCTGCAAATGCCTTTATGTGCCTCCTTCCTGAAATAAGTTCAAGTGACAATTATTTTCTCTCAGCGCATTGAAAACCTCCTTCTTTGTCTTCCAGCTTTGTGTGTGTGTGTGTGTGTGTGTGTGTGTGTGTGTGTGTGTGTGAAGTCAGATCTCACCTGCTTGTTCTGACTAATCCTTCAAAGGTGATTAGTCTTTTTTTTCTCTGGTGGCTTGTAGGCTTTTTCTCTTTGTATCTTTAAAATAATTGCTATTGTTTTAGGTATTTAATTTCACTAGACAGATGTTATCTAAATGTGGATTTTTTCCTTGAGATTTCTTTTCTTTATTCATAGTAGAGCATGAGAGAGAGAGAGAGAGAGACAGAGACAGAGAGACAGAGAATGAAGTCCCCTCCACAGGGTCTGGTTATGTCATGCCCCCCTTCCTCCAGGCTTCCAACCCCTTGGATCTTGGGCACTAGTACATAGCATACTTCATGTGGGATCTGAACCCCGGTTGCCATGTGGTGCATTACAGGTACACTTCAGAGCCAGCTCATCCTGCTTAGGCCTTGATGAATTTCTTAAATCTGTGGATTTTTTCTTTTTTGAGATATTTTTGCTATAGCCCACATGTACTTGCCAGAGGCAGAGAGAGACAGGGAGACAGAAAGTGAGAAATCACCCCCTGGGGTGATAGGCATGCCACAATCCCTTCTCCTCCATTCTCCTCTTGGGATTTTGGGCATGCATGCACACGTGCCCAGCATGTGTTTTACGTCACTGGGTCTGGGACTCAAATTGCAGTCAACTACGTGGGAGTCCAGTGATGTAAACTTTATGCCATCTGGTGGTCCTGATTTTTTTTTTAAGAGAGAGATTTTGCTCTAGGGTGAATGTGCTTGCTGGAGTGACAGAGAGAGACAGAGAAACAGAAAGCAAGAAGTTACCACTCCCAGGGGGATGGCCACATTGCAGTCCCTTCTCCTCCATTCTCCTCTCAGGATTTAGGACATGTAAGCACATACATCCAGCTTGAGTTTTAAGCCACCAGGTCTGGGACTCGAACCGCAGTCAGCCATGTAGGAGTCCAGTGATGTAATCATTATGCCATATGCTGGTCCCTGAATCTGTGTATTTCTTAAATCTTTAATTAGTAATTATCACTTCAAGTATTGTCTTTTATTTATTCTTATTTTCTCTCTCTTCTTAGAATTCTTAAGTGTATATTAGATTTTCTCATTCTATCTTCTATGTCTTCTGTGTTGTATTCTAGATCATGTCTTCTGACCAAAACTCAGTTCACTAGGAGAGTATATTATCAGGGACTCAGACCTCTCAGGCATGAAGGTTTGACTCACACCCTCAGGTAAGCCACCAAGACCTGCTGAAGTGACAGCTAAAGATGAAGTAATTCCAGGCTGGGAAGAGGGATAACAGTGACAACCCTGAAATCAATGAAGGGGGTGTAGTTCCCTTAACCTCCTTCTAAGTTTCCTCTTGGGAATAATTGCCCGCAGAACCAAGGAGAAGGTCCTCCCTGAACTCATATGGAGAAGCAGGTCTGTGCAGTGCTGGGAATATGTCTCAGATCCCAGTCACAAGGAATGATGGCCTCTGCTGCTGTGCTGGAACCCATCACACGTCACATTTTGCTCCTAGCTAACAACTGCACAGGGGAAGGATACCGAGGTAGATCTACTGCAAGGAAACACAAAACTTAGATGGGCAAACTCAGCTCAGGGATTCCTCAACAACCTGGAACAAGCTTCCTTAGAACTGCACCTATAGTCCGAGACTTCTCCATCCAGACCTCCCTCCCTCTCTCACAGAGACTACTTTGCAGTCTGATGGCTCTCCCAGTCTCCCCTGGTCCTCGTTAATTTTCTCTCACAAGTTTCTCTCAATAATCTCTCAAGACATAGAACCTTGTCTTGAGTCTGCTTTTTTGTGTGTGTGCAGATGAACAGATTTGTTGTTTCTGTTGTTCTCATGCATGGTGCCTTATTTCCTTGTGCTTTATCTTTGTGTGGGGGGTTTCACTGGGGTCTGAGATGTAAGTTTCCTTCAAAAAAAGATTTTGCTTTGCTTTTGTAAGGCATCTGGAAATACAGTGGTCTGGGAACACTGTAAGCCATGATCTTGGCTTTAGGGTTCCCTGGGACCTCTTGGGTGACATATACCTGAGCTGCTTATCTGAGGGAGGAGTGGTCTACAGTATGGTTAGGCGGTCCCTAAAGATACAGCTGTATTTTTGGACTACCACTTTGTGCAGGATTTACGTTTCTTCTTTGCTCTTTTCATATTTCAAAGTAAAAATTAATCATTGTTAGGATCGACTGAGACCCTCTGGATAAAAGTGGCCTTCATATGATACATACCACTCTGAGTGTCTGTTTTTCCTCTGTATTTTGCATGCCTTTTTTTTTTTTTTTTTTTGAGGGGGGGGGTTTTTTTTTTTTGGGGGCACACCTT
>NW_006160208.1:181439-186419 GCF_000334495.1 Tupaia belangeri chinensis | reverse complement strand
AGTGATAGAAAGCGAGAAATCACCCCAGGGAGGATGGTCATGCCACAATCCCTTCTTCTTCATTCTTCTTTTGGGATTTTGCACATACATGCACACACACACCCAGCATGAGTTTTAAGCCTCTGAGTCTGGGACTCGAACCACAGTTGACTACATGGGAGTCCAGTGACATAACCATTATGCCATCTGCTGGTCCTGATAATTTCTTATTATAATGTCAGAATTTTTTTTGCGGGGGGGAGTTTTTGCCATAGGGCACATGTGCTTGCCAGAAAGACAGAGAGAGACAGACAGAAAGCTGTGTCATAACATGGCAGAAGGCATCATGTGGCAAGAGAGCATGTGTGTGTGTGAGGGAGCAAGAGCCAGACCCAAGTCCTGTTATAATCACCATTAATCCATTCATGAGGGTGGAGCTCTCATGACCTAAAACCTCCCATTGAGCCCCACCTTTCTTTTTTATTTTTTTAGATTTTTGCCATAGCGAGTGCACTTTCACTGGAGAGAGACAGAGGGAAATTGAGAAATCACCTCCCGGGGAGATGGCCACACCACAATCACATTTCCCTCCATCTCCTCTCGGGACTTTGGGCACACACACACATACATGCCCAGCGTGCTTTTCAAGCTGGTTGTTTCATTTCTCCACTCCATCAGGATCCTGGGCACGCACACATACACTCCTGGTATAGTTCTCAAACTGCCTAATCAGGGACTCAACAGATCAGATCTGGAATTCTTCCCCATATTTGATGTATTTCATAAGAAGTTTAAAGTATTTAAACTTTAACATTTTCCTGCTATATGACTATCCGAGCAGATGATACGATGGCAAAACCAACCACAGGTTTGCTGGAAACCTCCCAGCCTCCCACCTAATGTTCCTTGGGTTTCTCTTCCCATTCTTCCTGGTCGGTTTGGAACTGGCAATTCTTCAGCAACCACATCATAGGAGCTTAGCCTAGCCCTGTGGGAGGAGGTAGGAGAGGCTCAAGGGATGGAATGCCAAGAAGACTTGTCTTTCAAGTGGATCTGGGGCTTCGATTTTACTTCCTACCTGTTCATGACACTTCATTCCTCTCTAGTTGCCAAGAAACATCAGGTAGTGAACTAAGCCAGGCACCAAAGAACACGCATAGTATGGGTCCATGCATATGAGGCACTAGAATCATCAAATCCACAGAGTCAGAAAGTAGAACAATCCAGGCTGACTCCATGGCCTGATGGTTAAAGCAACTGGATCCCACATGGCCTACCTCAAGGTTCAAGTCCTAGGCCTGGAAACTTGAAGAACATGTGAGCATATGTGCCCAAAATCCTGAAAGGAGGGAGCAGTGGAGGAGAAGGGATTGCAGTGTGACCATTTCCCCATGGGGTTTGCTTTCTCCTCTCCCCGTCTCTCTGTCTCTCTCTGGCAAGTGCATGCGGCCTCTAGCAAAAAAAAAAAAAAAAAAGAGAGAGAGAGATTGTTGCCAAGAGCTGCAAGAGGACAAATGGGCAGTGAGTGTTTAATGGTACAGTTTCTGTTTTGGATGCTGAAGAGTTCTGGAAATGGATAGTAGTGATGGCTGTAGAAAAATGTGAATGCATTTAACGTGTGGAATTAGACACTTAAAAGTTGTTACAATGGTAACTTCTCATTATATATATTTTGCATAAGATAACAAAACCAAGTGCATTTCTTTCACTGTAGTTATCCAGTTCAACGTGGGAAAGAAAGATGTGCTCCAAATACCCCTGACTTGGTTGGGTCAGTGGTGCGGCAGCTGCGTGCTGCGCATGTGAAGTGAGGTCCACATGGAGGATTGCGGGCTGCTTCCCAGGTGACTTGCACAAGCTGGGTGTGCACACCCTTGGTCCTGGCTGGCTGGGGAGTTGGAGACTGTGGTGTGAGGCTTTGCTCAGGGTGCTTCTCTCTCCCTCTCTGTCTTTAATGAAAAACTAAATGAACTTTTAGAAAACAAATATATATCTAACTTGAAACCCTGCTTTGAAGTATTGCTGGTAACCAACCAGGCATCATCAGCAGTACTGTTGCCCACAGGAATTTGCTGAACACTCGCCATGCATCTCATCGGAGAGGAGCGCTGTGATTGCAGGTGATAAAACACACTTGAAAACTATGGTTGTTAGTAACTAAGCAACTCTTTGCATTCCACAAATTTCCAGTTAAGTCTTGACTGCTCTTGAGTGCTAAAGACAAAAGTAGCATACAGTATGTCTAAATTGCTTTTTTTTAGAGAAATATTTTTTGAGAGGTTTTTACTATAGAGCGTGTACGCTTGCCAGAAAGACAGAGAGAGATAGAGAGACAGAAAACGAGAAATCACCCCCCCCCCCCCCCCCCCCACGGGGAATGGCCATGCCACAATCCCTTCTCCTTTCTCCTCTCAGGATCTTGGGCATGCACACACACGCGCCTGGTATGAGTTTAAGCCACTGGGTCCGGGACTTGAACCGTGGTCAACTACATGGGAGTTCAGCAACATAACCATTATGATAACTGCTGGTCTCTAAATTGCTTTTTTTTTTTAGAGAGATTTTTTACTATAGGACATGTGCGCTTGCCAGAAGACAGAGACAGAAAGTGAGAAATCGCCCTCTGTGGGGGATGGCCACACTGCCATCTCTTCTCCTCCATTCTCCTCTCAGGATTTTGGGCACACACGCACATGCACCCTGCATGAGTTTCAAGTTGCCAGGTCCAGAACTTGAACTGTGGTTGACTATGTGGGAGTCTAGCGACATAACCACCCTGTCATCTACTGATCCCAAGTATGTTCAAATATTGAAAGAGCTAGATGTTCTCCCCTGGGGTACGGGGTGGTGGGGTAGGAAGCACAATGGTTAATACAGAGGACTCGGAGGAGGTTATTTCATGAAACTTGGTGGAGCCATAATAGTTAATAAGTAAAGCACGGAATAGTCATAGGGTGAGTACCATGTAGAGCCCAATCAATGAACTACAGCTACACGCGATAACCAGAGTGAGCCAACGCTGCAGGGAAAACAAGTCACAAAGGAATATAAGCATCATAATTTTATTTAAAGTTCCATATAAAGTCAATAAATCAGCAAAATGAGTATCTTTTTAGACTGCATATTTGGAGAAAATAAGGAACAAATTAATTATTATCTCTAAAGTCTGGGGATGGGACCAACAGTGGTGCAGTGATTAAAACAAAGTAAAAAAATCAAAGCTCTATGAGCTGACTCCCATGGAAAGGTTGCATCTGGGGACCCCCCCCCACACACACACCCCAGAGCACTCAGGCTCACATGTGCCCAGATTTAGGCTGGCTGGAGCTGGGGATGGATCACAGCATCTAGACCTTGTTGGGGATGTGTATCTCTGTCTCTTCCTGCCTCTCTCTCTAGGGGAGAGAGTGAGGCACGAAGCCCTGTTGAGGGTGCTTGTTGCTTGCTCTCTCTCAATAAATAAATAAACAAATGTAAAACAAACCAGGTTCTTTGGAAACTGCCACTATACACAAATTATCGCTGAAGAATTTATTGCTAAAGATCTTCCTAAAAGCAATTTATATCTTTAGTGTGTTCGGGAGATCTTAGTATACATTCTTCACAGGGATTCTTAGTTAATAAGGTTCTTGGGAAAGGGATTTGCCAGAATTCCTACTTAGAAACTATTGGCAGCCTTTCTGTGGAGTGCAGAAATATTTTATTTCCGTGAACCATTTGGTATTAAATGTTCATAGTTAGTCCATGTTTTTCTTTTCTTTCTTTCTTTCTTTTTTTTCTTTTTATTTTTCCTTTTTTTTTTTTTTTTCTTAAGAGATTTTTGCTATAGGATGCATGTGCTCACTGGGAAGACAGAGAGACAGAAAGTGAGAAATCACCCCTCAGGGAAGATGGCCACACCACAATCCCCTCTCTCCAGCCTCTTCTTGGGATTTTGGGCATGCCTGCACACATGCTTAGTGTGAGTTTTAAGTCGCCAGGTCAGAGACACGAACCTTGGTCCAGTATGTAGGAGTCCAGCGATGTAATCATTATACCATAGTAGCAAAAAAACTTATTTCTGAAATTATGTCTTTGCAAGAAAAGGAAAGCTGGGACCAGCAGTTAGCATAATGGCTATGTCGCTGGACTCCCACATAGTCGACCGTGGTTCAAGTCCAGGACCCAGTGGCTTAAACTCACACCAGGCATGTGTGCATGTGTGCCCAAGATCCCAAGAGGAGAATGGAGGAGAAGGGACTGTGGCGTGGCCATCCCCCCTGGGGGGTTATTTCTTGCTTTCTGTCTCTCTGTGTCTGTCTGGCAAGTGCACGTGCCCTATAGCAAAAACCTCTCCAACGAAAAAAAAAAAAAAAAGGAAAGGAAAGATGTGATAGAAACTCATCAATAAAAAATATGGTCACCTTTCCATTTCTGAAAGAATGAGAGACATGCTGCTCAGTGTTAATTGCTATTATTAATAATTAGTTTGAAAGACTTTTACAAAAATACAATGTATTTTAGGCCTAGTCACTGGTAAAGCAGTGCCCTGCAAGGCTGGAAGCCATATGGCCAACCATGTGTTTGGATTTCTGGGTCGGACTGAAAACAAGCAGGGCATGAGTATTGGCACTTAGGATCCTGAGGAGGTGGAAGGCTGGGGAAAGGGGATTGCAGTGTGTTGAGAGCTTGTTGATGCCTCTCTCTCTCTCTCTCTCTTTCTTTCTTTCATGAGGATGCATGCACTCTCTACTCTAAAAGAAAAACAAAGTTTAAAAACACAATGTCTTGGGACCAGCAGTTGGCATAATGGCTATGTCACTGGACTCCCATGTAGTCGACTGCAGTTTGAGTCCCAGATCCGGTTGCTTAAACTCATGCTGGGCGCATGTGCGTGCGTGCCCAAGATCCCGAGAGGAGAATGGAGGAGAAGGGATTGTGGCATGGCCAACCCCGCCCCCCCCCCACCCCCGGGGATGATTTCTTGTTTTCTGTCTCTCTGTCTCTCTCTTTCTAGCAAGT
>NW_006160208.1:164050-181259 GCF_000334495.1 Tupaia belangeri chinensis | reverse complement strand
CCAAGACTTAGCGGCTGGCTTTCTCACTTCCCTCTCTCTATCTCTGTCTCTTTCTAGTCAAATGAAAATAAATGAATGAATAAATTAAAAACTGAGTAAATGATTCTTTAAAAAAGAGCACAATATATTTTAGAATTATCACTGAAGGCTTTGGGGAGAGAGAAAAGTTATATGAGGCAGTGTTACAGAAAGAGGCTTAATTTACCACATGACCCTAGTCCAGAAAGGAAAATTTTGTGAATAAATTGTAGATTTAAGATTTGTGTCTTGAAAATAGCATGGATCTAATATATCGAAAGCCTTCTTCCAAAAAACTCCAAATGCTGGTAAAACGGAACAAATTTTCTCTCAAAAGTAGGACTGAGTGTTCAAGAAAGGAAACACCTGGAACTGAAACCTGGAGCTGTGAGCACGTCTGAAAAGTGTCCTTTGGAGGGGAGGGACCTGGGTTCAACTTTCACGCAGCCCCAGGAGATGGGGCCTTGGTCTCCTGCTGGCAAGAGTAGGAATGAGATCTCTGCATGAATCCGAGACCTTGAAATGTTGTAACATTAGTGAAAAAGATGAGGAAAAAGACTCAGTTTCCAGCCAGGACATCAGTTTCTGTTCATTTCTTGGCTTGGATTCCCACGGACCATGAGACTACATTTACCTTAACACACACCTAGGGATTAGGGAAAGAACTATTTTGTTTTCCTCTTCAAGAAGAAGAAGATTATACTCAGAAGAAAAGAACAAGTTATAAGAATAAATAGAGGGGGGACCAGCAGTTAGCGTAATGGCTATGTCGCTGAACTCCCATGTAGTCAACCACAGTTTGAGTCTCAGACCCGGTGGCTTAAACTCACGCAGGGCACGTGTGCGGGCGTGCCAAAGATCCAAGGAGAATGGAGGAGAAGGGATTGCGACATGGCCATTCCCCCTGGGGGGTGATTTCTCGCTTTCTGTCTCTCTGTCTCTGTCTTTCTGGTGAGCTCACGCACCCTGTAGCAAAAACCTCTCCAAAGAAAAAGAGAATAAATAGAGGGTCCAGCAGGTTGAATGATGGCTAAGATGGTGGACTCCCACATGGCCAACTGTGGTTTGAGTCCTGGGCCCTGGGGCTTGAAAATCACATTGGATACATGTGCATGCATGCCCAAAATCCCAGGAGGAGAATAGAAGAGAAGGGACTGCAGTGTGGCCATTGCCCCTTGGGAGTTGATTTCTCACTTTCTCTCTCTCTGTGTGTCTCCTAGCAACTGCACATGCCCTAAGACAAAAGCAAACAAACAAAACTAAAAACAAAAGAGAGAGAAAGTAAAGAAACATAAATTTTTGGCTAATATTAAAAATCAAAATGTGAAATAACAGTAAGAACAATAATGATGGCTAATTTGAGGGGATAAAAACTGCTGTAACTAGACTACTGGAAAAAATAATATATGAAGAGTGACCATCACACAGTGGCTAAGTGCTGTGTATCAGGAGCGGGATCCCACATGGCTGACCACAGCTTGACGCCTGGCCCCAGAAACTTGAAAAACACTCCAGGTGTGTCTGCCTGCCCCACATCCTGATGGGCTAGAGCGACGGAGGGAAGAGTGCTGTGTGATTACGCCCTGCTAGGGAGTGTTCTCTCTCTCTCTCTCTCTCTGGCAAGCGCATGCACCTTCTGGCAACAAACGAAATCTTTTGAGGTTATGGGAGTTTCGAAATGCAGGGCCATGAGGCTGGCAGGTGGCATGATGGTTAAGGGTGCTGGACTCCCACATGGCCGGCCACAGTTCGAGTCCTGGACCTGGCAGCTTGTTTTCTCTCTCTCTCTCTTTCTCTCTCTCTCTCTCTTGCTTTGTCTCCCTTTGGTCAAATTAAAAAAAAGAAAGAAAAGAAAAAGAAGAAAAGAATTAAATAAAATAATTCTTAAAAAAATAAAAATGTGGGGCCGACAGGTGGCATAGTGGTTAAAGGTGCTTGATTCCCACATGGTTGACTTCAATTCAAGTCCTGAACTTGGCAGCTTGCTATCTCTTTTTCCCTTTTTTCTCTCTTTCTGTCTCTGGTCAAATTAAAAAAAATTAATAATAACAAATGGAAATAAATATTTTTTTTAAAAAAGTGCAGTTTTAAAATAATTATTTATTTAACTTTTTAACTGCTGGTCCCACTAATATATATTTTTAAATCCTAGCGACATTGAGAAGAGAATAAGGATATTGTTTATCCTTCTTGAAAATTTAAGCGTAACTCCTAATGGAATGAAAGAACATGAAACTTAAAAGTGAGTTGAAAATAAAAGGGAGGGATGATGAAAATGATTGATTCACTAGGAAATGAGAAAGTAACATGAAAAAGATGGTTGGCATAAATCCAATATATTAGTAGTTTTATAAATAAATACATTATCAGCATTCTAAAACATTCTGGCTCTATTCTATTCACAAAAAACTATGTCTAGTGACACAGAAAGATTGAGAGTCAAGAATCAAAAACGTGTAACTAAATACACACTACTCAAAAGAAAAAAAAAGAAATATATAGAGGGAATCTAAGAGTTAAGGCAGACCAGCAAGTGAGGTGGTAATTAAGGTGCTGGAATCCCAGGTGGCTCGCCACTGTTCAAGTCCCAGACCTGGCAGCTTGCTTTCTCACTTTCCCTCTCTCTGTCTCTCTCTCTGGTGTGTGCATGTGCTCTATAGCAAAAATTTAAAAATAAATAAATAATAAATAAAATTAAATACATTAACAAAAACTAAATAAAATGTAATTTAAAAAAAGAGTGAAGGGCAAAAAGCTTTATTGGAGATAAAGAAATTATGTAAATAATGAACAGAGGACAATCTGCCTGAAATCTTACGAACCTAATAACATAGACTTAGATATAAAGTTTGAATTTTGAAAAAAGTTAGAAGGGACCAGCAGGTGGTCAAGGTGTTGTATTCCCATGTGGTTGACTATGGTTCGATTCCTAGACCTGGTGACTTGAAACTTACACTGGGCCCATGTGTGTGCATGCCCAAAATCCTGAGAAGAGAATGGAGGAGAAGGGATTGTAGCATGGCCATCCCCCCTAGAGGGAAGGGTGATTTCTCGCTTTCTGTCTCTCTGTCTTTCTCTGTCTCTCTGGTGACCACATGCTCCCTATGGCAAAAATCTTTTTAAAGAAAGAAAAAGAAAAAGAAAAGAAAAATGGTAGGAGAAATAAACAAAAGAACCACCATTATTACAGAGTTTCAACACAGCACTTTCTGTCATCGAAAAGTCAAGAAAATAAAAGTTTAGTAAAGACATTTAAATTTTTGTTTTTAGATTTTTGCCATAAGGTGCATATGCTTGTCAGAGAGAGACAGAGAGAGATGGGAAGTGAGAAATCACCCCTCCCCCGTGAGGTAACCACACCACAGTCCCTTCTCCATTCTCCCCTAGGGATTTTGGATACATATGACCTCGCATCTGAAGTGTGTTTCAAGCTGACGGGTCCAGTCGCAGAGTCAGCCATGTGGACCCAGCCAAAACTTTAATTTTTTATCTTTGTAAATGCCAAAACTTTTATTTTTTATCTTTTAAAGTCTTATTTATTTATTTCTTCTGAGACAGAGGAAAGAAGAGAGACAGATAAAGAGGGAGAGACAGGCACCCCAGCAGAATCACATTCTGGAAGCCTCAGTGTCCTCCAGCCAGGATTATGAGCACATGTCTGTGCACCTGCACAATTTAAAGAAAGAAAATAGAGAGTTCAAGCAAAAGAAGTAGATCTCTTTCACTTCACATAATTTTTAAATAATTTTTTCGGTCATCTGTCCCTGCATTGAGAGAATTGAACATATTGCTTCTTTTTAAAGGTGTCTCCCCAAAGTTTATGTGTTGCAAAATTAATCCCCAATATTGAGTAGTATAATGACTTAGTTATCACAGAAGTGAGAAGTGAGTTTCTGATGAGAGGATGCATTTGGTCCCTCCCTCTCTCACCCCATCTCACATGCTTGCTTCCACTTTTCTATTTTACACTCCGGGATGACTACCTGACTGTTAGCCAAATAAACTTTTTTTTTTTTTTTATAAATTATCCGGTCTACGGTATTCTGTTATAGTAGTATAAAACAAACTAAAATACACAGTTCAGACAAAGTTGGATTAGGAAAAAGAGATAGAAGTTGGACACACGGAACCTCATAAGGATTCCTGGATAGATCTTTAAGAAGCTGAGACGGTCCAGTCAGTGGCATGGGGGTTAAGGCAACTGAATCCCACATGACTTACTATATGGTTCCAATTCTGGACCCGATGGCTTGAAAAATACTCCAGATGCATGCACATGCATGCCCAAATCCCAAAAGGAGAGAGAAATGAAAGAGAAGGGATTGTGGCATGGCTAGTCCCGTGGGGGTGATTTCTTGCTTTCTCTCTCTGTCTCTCCCTTACTTTCTCTTTCTGTCTCTCTCTAGCAATGCACACATCCTCTGGGGGAAAAAATAAAGCTGGAGAATATAGGTGTATTATGGTATCCATGTAAATAACACAGCTTGGTTGGGGGAAATCTTGGAATGCCAAATCTCAGATGCCCACAATCCTTTCTTCTCATCCCATCCCTGGCATGTGTAGGCAGAAGACAAGCAGTGGTGCCCATCTAGCCTCTCCCTGCTCCCAGAGACAGGTGAATGGTGATGAGATTAGCTTGTATCTCCACGCACTCCCAGTTCAGAGAAATTAATCCAATCCTAAAACAGCCTCCATTGCAGAAACCAAGTTCACTTAACAAGAATTTGAAAAGGCAGGTAGACAACTTTTGCTCACTCTTTCAGAATATATAGTAGTATAATGACTCCCTTATTTAAATGATCAGCTATTATATGTATTTTTTAAATAATTATTTTATAAAATTTAACTTACTTTAATTAATTAATTAATTAATTTCAATTTGACCAGAGAGGGATGGGAGAGAGAGAGAGGGAGAGAGATAGTGAGAAAGCAAGGCACTAGGTTCGGGACTTGAACCATGGTCAGTCATGTGGAAGTCTAACACCTTTTACGACCACGCCACCTGGCGGCCCCCAATCAGCTTTTATATTACCCTTCACTTTGCATACTTAAGATAACCAATGTGAAGAGCATTTCTTTCCTTCTTTCATTCTTCTTTCTTTTATTTTTTTTTTAAGACTTTTACCATTGGGTATGTGTACTCGCTGGGGAGAGACAGAGAAAGAGGGAAAGTGAAAAATCACTCCCTGGGGGAGATGGTCATGCTGTAATCCCTTCTCTTCCATTCCCCTCTCAGGATTCTGGGCACACTTGCACAGAAACACTGCAGGCATGTTTCTAAAGCCACCTGGTCCAGTAATTGAACTGTGGAGTTGGCCATTTGCGATCCAGTGCCTTAACCACCATGTCACCTGCTGGCCCACAGATATTTCTTATACAGAGCTAAGATTCTGAGTTCTCACCATGTGTGTTGCATGGTCACCAAGAGGCAATAACTTTGGCTAGTCCCGTGGGGGTGATTTCTTGCTTTCTCTCTCTGTCTCTCCCTTACTTTCTCTTTCTGTCTCTCTCTAGCAATGCACACATCCTCTGGGGGAAAAAATAAAGCTGGAGAATATAGGTGTATTATGGTATCCATGTAAATAACACAGCTTGGTTGGGGGAAATCTTGGAATGCCAAATCTCAGATGCCCACAATCCTTTCTTCTCATCCCATCCCTGGCATGTGTAGGCAGAAGACAAGCAGTGGTGCCCATCTAGCCTCTCCCTGCTCCCAGAGACAGGTGAATGGTGATGAGATTAGCTTGTATCTCCACGCACTCCCAGTTCAGAGAAATTAATCCAATCCTAAAACAGCCTCCATTGCAGAAACCAAGTTCACTTAACAAGAATTTGAAAAGGCAGGTAGACAACTTTTGCTCACTCTTTCAGAATATATAGTAGTATAATGACTCCCTTATTTAAATGATCAGCTATTATATGTATTTTTTAAATAATTATTTTATAAAATTTAACTTACTTTAATTAATTAATTAATTAATTTCAATTTGACCAGAGAGGGATGGGAGAGAGAGAGAGGGAGAGAGATAGTGAGAAAGCAAGGCACTAGGTTCGGGACTTGAACCATGGTCAGTCATGTGGAAGTCTAACACCTTTTACGACCACGCCACCTGGCGGCCCCCAATCAGCTTTTATATTACCCTTCACTTTGCATACTTAAGATAACCAATGTGAAGAGCATTTCTTTCCTTCTTTCATTCTTCTTTCTTTTATTTTTTTTTTAAGACTTTTACCATTGGGTATGTGTACTCGCTGGGGAGAGACAGAGAAAGAGGGAAAGTGAAAAATCACTCCCTGGGGGAGATGGTCATGCTGTAATCCCTTCTCTTCCATTCCCCTCTCAGGATTCTGGGCACACTTGCACAGAAACACTGCAGGCATGTTTCTAAAGCCACCTGGTCCAGTAATTGAACTGTGGAGTTGGCCATTTGCGATCCAGTGCCTTAACCACCATGTCACCTGCTGGCCCACAGATATTTCTTATACAGAGCTAAGATTCTGAGTTCTCACCATGTGTGTTGCATGGTCACCAAGAGGCAATAACTTCTGACAGGTTGAGAGAGATTTGCACTGGGAAGGCTGCCCTGAAGAACCGATGTCCTAAAGGAATCAATACCAAAGACCTGATATATTATGAACGTGTTCTTTAGAGATGCTAGTGAAATATTTAACAAGTCAACATACATGAAGGTGTTTATAGATATCCATGTTAAAGGTCTTTGGGTCCTCTTAGAGCTAAGAGTTCGGATCTTGTTACTCAAAGTCCTTGGGAGCCAGGTGACGTGTGTTGTTAATGCATCTGGTCTACATGGGAAAGGTCCTGGCTTGCATGTCTGCCTCTCCCTGAGCATGCTGAACGTGTACATGTGTGCCCATGATCTGGGCCAGTTGAGACTGGGGGGCAGATGGCACGTTCAGACCCTTTTGAGGGTGTCTGGTTCTCTGTCTCTTTCTCATGGAAGCAATACAAAAATAAATAAGTATTAAACGTCCTTGGACTAGCAGTATATCTCTCCTTAGTAATGCAAACTCAGGGGCCGGCAGGTAACGTAGTGGTTAAGGGCACTGGACTCTCATGTGGCCGACCACAGTTCAAGTCCCAGACCTGGTGGCTCACTTTACCTCTCTCTTTCACTTTGGCCCTCTCTGATCAAATTAAAATAAATAACTAAACAAATAAGATAAGTTCAACAAAACAATTCTTTTCTTAAAAAAAGAAATGCAAAGTTAGGTGACCAGCAGATGGCGTAATGGTTACATTGTTGGACTCCTACATGGTTAACCACAGTTCAAATGCTGGACCTGGTGGCTTGAAACATGCTGAGCACACGTGCATGCGTGCCCAAAAATCCTGAGAGGAGAGTGGAGGAGAAAGGATTGTGGCTTGGCCATCCCTCCTGGGGGGGAAGACTTCTCGCTTTCTGTTTCTCTGTCTGTCTCTGTTTCTCTGGTGAGCGCATACATCCGATAGCAAAAATTTCTCTAAAAAAAAAAAAAAGAAAGAAAGAAAGAAAGAAAGAAAGAAAGAAAGAAAGAAAGAAAGAAAGAAAGAAAAAGAAAGAAAGAAAGAAGAAAGAAAGAAAGAAATGCAAACTCAGGGCCAGCAGGTGGCCTGGTGGTTAAGGTGCTGGACTCCCACATGGCTGACTGCGGTTTGAGTCCCTTAACTTGTGCAGGCCTTTCTCCTGTTTTCTCTCTCTCTGGTGAGCACACATGTCCTATAGCAAATTAAATAATAATGATGATGAATCAAATTAAGTAAATAATTCTTTTTTTTCCCTTGTTATTTTTGGAGGTTTTTGCTATAGGGTGCATGCACTCGCCAGAAAGACAGAGAGAGACAGAGAGATAGAAAGCGAGAAATCATCTCCCAGGAGAGATGGCCAAACCGCAATCCCTTCTCCTCCATTCTCCTCTCAGGATCCTGGGCACACACACACATGCATCCAGTGTGAGTTTAAGCCACCAGGTCCAGGACTCGAACTGTGGTCGACTACATGGGAATTCAGTTACATAGCCACTATGCCAAATGCTAATCCCATAAGTAAATAATTCTTAAAAGAAGAAGTAGAAATGCAAGCTCAGGCCTCATCCTCTCCCGAGAGTCCCAGATGACTTTATGGACATTAAAGTTAGAAAAGCCTTGGCTTAGATATTCTTGACAGGAACATATGAATCACCCTCCTCAGACTCGTAGGAAGACTCTCCAGAGAAGGAAAGCTGAACATTACTATTCTGTTTTCTCTCGTATTAGCGTTGATACCACAAGTCAAACAACATCCTAATCACTTGCCATCAATATACGTGATCCTACTAGATCCTATCCATTCCTCTTCAGGCCTCTGAAAAAAAATCAAGAAATTAAGTATGTTTTAATTCAAATTAAGCTCTAGTTTGCAATATGCACACTATCACAGCATAATAAAAATCAACAGGGGCTGGCAGGTGGCGTGGTGGTTAAGGCTCTCGTTCCCACATGGCTGAATCTGCAGTTCGAGTCACGGACCTGGCAGCTTGAGATTCATGCCAGTGCATGTGTGCGTGCCCCAAACCCGGAATGGAGGAGAAGGGATTGCACCCCTGGAGGGCGATTTCTCAATTTCCCTCTTTCTGTCTCTCCAGTGAGTGCATGCATTCTATGGCAAAAATCTAAAAGAAAAAAACCAGCAGAAGACTTTGGATTGCACAATTATTAAAGTGAAATAATACCCTAGAAAGGCCTCAGCTTGTTTTCCTCATGCACGGTCTTATTCATTAAATCCATGGCCTTGTTCATTAAATGGCTGAATGTTTGTGAATAAATACTCCTATTTTTAAGATCCGATGATGGATAATTAATGAACTGTACTGATAACTACAGAATAGTAATATTTATGGACATCTGTCACTTCACATTTTAAGATAGTCGTACCATATGTGCTGCTTTCCTTTAATTCTAGTCATTCAACTTTATAAACACATACTGTGAAAATGGAGCTGTACCCTTGTCAAATTGGTTATAAGAGGCTTTCTTGGGCAGGCTTGGTGGCACAGGGGTGACACGCTGCTCTAGCAGCACTGGGTCCACATGGAAGATCACAGGTTTGGTTCCCCACTTGACCCGTGCATGACAGGTGTGTGCGCTGTCACTGTCGGGCTGCAAAGATGGGGAGACTGTGGGGCGAGACCCTGTCGAGATGCTTGTCTTTCTCTTTCTCTCTGTGTCTCTCACTCTCTTTAAAGAAGCCATTTAAAAAGAGGCCTTCTTGCTGATAATCGCTCCTTTTTTTTTTTTTTTTTTTTAAGGGTTTTGCCATTGGTGTGTGTGTTAACCAGAGAGGGACAGTGAGAGGGAAAGTGAGAAATCACTCTCCCGCCAAGAGGGGTGGCCACGCTTCAATCCCTTCTCTTCTCTACCCCTCCTGGGATTTTGGGCATGCACACACATGTGCCAGGTGCGAGTTTCAAGCCAACAGATCCAGGACTTCAACCACAGTTGGCCACACGGGAGTCCAGAACCTTATCCACCATGTCACCTGCTGGCCCCTAAGCTCTCAGTTTTTAAAAGCTGTATTGTTGCAAGGTTAAGCTTTTCCTAGAATCTTGTTACTTAAAAAAAAAAAAAAAAGTTTTTAAAAAAAATTTGCTATAGGGTGTTTGCCCTCACTAGAGAGAGAGAAAATGAGAAAGAGCTCCTGGGGGACAACCACACAGTGACCCCTTGTCCTCTACTCTCCTGTCTGGGCACGCACACAATAATCTCCAGTATTTCCAGCTGGAAATAATCAGTACACCAAGTAGGAGTACTTAGAGATGGCTTTCCAAGTCACTGTGTCTGGGACTTGAACCGCCCTTTGGCAAACTGCACATTGGCCATATGGGTTCTAGCCACTTTAATCCCCATGCCACCAGCTGGCCCTTTGTTCTATTTTTAAAAATTATTTTATTTAACTTTATTTATGTATTTATTTATTTTAATTTGACCAGAGAGGGACAGAGTGAGAGAGAGAAAGTGAGAAAGCAAGCCACCAGGTCCAGGACTCGAGCCATGGTCGGTCATGTGGGAGTCCAGCTCCCTTGACCACCACACCACCTGCCGCCCCCACCCTTATTCCTATTTTAAAGTAAGTTTGTTACACACTTTTGAAGTCACTTAAATTTGGCCTAAAAATATACTCTCCTGCACCAGCATGTGGCTATAGTCGGTAAATCTATACTTGGTATCATTATTATTATTATTTAAGAGAGATTTTTGCTATAGGGTTCATGCACTCACCAGAGAGACAGAAAGCCATAAATCACCCCCTGGGGGGATGGCAACACCACAATCTCTTCTTCTCCATTCTCCTCTTGGGATTTTGGCCACTCACGCACACGCACCTGGTGTGAGTTTTAAGTCACCAGGTCTAGGACTCAAACCGCCATCGACTACATGGGAGTTCAGTGACATAACCATTATGTCTTCTGCTGGTCTTGATATATTATTTTTATGTGAAATGTATCAATAATTTGCTTCTGCTTAATAAGGAAGACTTCTTCCATTCCTACTCTTTGCAAACTTACCAGTTTCACCTAAAGCAGACTCAGTATGCAAGATGGGAAATGCCCTACTAGTTTTTCTTTCACCACTAGGTGCAGTATTCAAATTGATAATTATGTGATTGACATGGACAGTTGTTTTCTCTTTTGAGCCTGCTGTCAGTATCACCATAGATTAGATTGGATTCTCCAAATTCAGACCGAATTTGAATCATCCTAAATCAGTAAGAATAGCAAGAGCTTTACTTAAACATTTTTAGTGACAAAAACAACAATCCTCCAGCTATTCATGGCAAGTCTATTTGTTGATGTAGGATAGGGAAAGGAGATCTAACCAATGTCGGGAAGAAGCCAACAGTCACCTCTACTCCTCTTAGATCTGGAGTGAGTGCTTCAGTGGGATCTAGGAACCAAACGGACACGAGACAGATGAATGGGAGAAAAGCATGCACAATTTATTAATTTTACACATACGGGGAGATCTTCACAAGACAGTGAAGTCCAAAGACATGGCCAAAACAAGGCGCTTTTATACTTTTTAGAAAAACAATGATACATTTGTGAAGAAATGAGACAAAGGGATTTCTGGACAAGGGGCAGTGAATATAGGGTGGTGGTCAGTTCCACGTGGTGAGACGATAAGGGTTACTTCTGGGAGTTTATTTATTCCAGTTCATGGCAACAACAGTTCCCAGCAGTTCCCGGTCTCTAGTGATAGAGAGCTGTCCTCTCACCCTAGTATAAGAAAAGGCACCCCTCCCCAGAAATTTTATGACTTGCGGTAGGAAAAGGCAGTTCAGATATCCTTTTCTGCAACTGCAGTTCCAGTATTTCTAGTTGGAAATAATCAATACACCAAGTAGGAGTACTTAGAAATGGCATGCACTTAACTCCTTCATGTTTAAGACTGAATACGCAGGGGACAGCAGGTGGTGTAGTGGTTAAGGTGCTGAACTCCCATATGGCCGACCACAGTTAGAGTCCTGGATCTAGTGGATTGAAAATCATGCCAGGTGCGAGCACGCGTGTGCCCAAAGTCCCAATAAGAAAATGGAGGAGAACGGATTGTGGCATGGCCACCCCCTCTGGGGAGTGATTTCTCACTTTCCCTCTCTCTGTGTCTCTCTCTCTTTCCAGAGAGCTCACACATCCTATGGGAAAAACCTAAAATAAATATGTAAATAAATAAAAAATTTTAGAAAGACCAAATGCACAACCAGTGGACAGGCCATATGTAAAGTGAGTCTCTGACCCACATTTGCAGCAAGTAGCCCAGGAAGCCAGCCTGCTATCAGTCAGATTTATAGGAAGTTAGATTGGTCTCTCCAACAGCAATCCAGGAAGTCAAACAATGGCCTCTGTAACAATTGTCCCAGACGGTTAAGACTTATTTTTAACTCATAAATTCTCTAATTTTTGTCCCTGTTTCCAGCTTAGGACCAACCAAAGAAAGTTCAATAGGCATCCAAAACCAACTTTATGACAGTCTCCTAGGAGTCCCACTTCTCATTCACTTGCCCACAGTAACACCATGCCAACAGCTTTCAATCAAGGCTGTGGAAAGCCTTCCTTTTCTTCCACCATAAAGCCTTCCCACTTCTCCACCTTCTTTAAAGTCTCTACCAAAACGCAAGGGTGGCTTACTCCCTTACTATAGCAAACTCTGAGTAAGTAACCTTTGCTTGTTCTCATTTGGTTGGTCTTCATTCAATTTTCACAATTAAATGCATTAAGTATATACTGAAAGTTCTCTCTAAACGTTCACTGTGGTGGAGAAGACCTAAGACCTTACTGGGGTTTGAATATGTCCTCCTCTGAATTCATATATAAAAATTTGGTTGTGGTGGGATTAAGAGAGAGAACACTAAACTCAATTATGGTATTGAAAGGCAGAGCCTATGGGAGGTGATTGGAGTAGAATGAGGTCATCAGGTTGGGACACCATGATGGAGTCCTGGTGGCTTCATAAGAAAACACAGAGAAACATGGGCTTGGTCTTGCCTTTGTCTTGTGGTGCCCTGTGCCACCTGTGGACTTTTGTAGAGAACCTCCACCAACAAGAAGACCCTCACTAGATACAGCCCCTTGACCTTAGTCCTCTAAAATCATAAGCTAAATAAACCTCTATTTTTGGATAATTATCCAGACTCAGACATTTCTGTTATTAGCAACAGAGAAAAATGAACGAATCCTGAATCCAACAGAGAAGATAATCTACTGAGACTTGGGAAACTACTACAATACAACGATAATATGTAAAGCAAAATAGGTTTTGGTGATAGTATAGAATAATGAGGCTGATTATCATAAGCTGACTGACTTTTGCTATACCATGAGCTTGGTTAAGGGTGGATACCATGACACAGTGCTGAGACTGACTGGAACATAATTGGAAAGCTATTCTCTCATAGAAGTGAGATCCTCAGTTGGGGATGGCTTCCAGTGGGCCTGAGAGAAGATTGTGTCCACAGGATTCTCTTCACTATGCTGCTTTCTATAGGTTGGCTCCTAGCTAGGTGTTTATGGTGGCATCTCTTGACCCCCAATTCCAGAAGCTCTGGGCTTCCCCATCCTGGTTGCAAGATGCTGCAGAGGAAAGCCACTGCAAGCTTCATGTCTGTGGAGCACCAAATTCAATAAAGACAAGAAGGTCCTTTTTCAAAGAAGTCTCAGCTAAGCATCTACATGTCTTCCCAGCTACCCTTGGGCTAAATTCCCATCCACAAACCAATCATGGGACAAGGGAGACAGGAAATGGAATTGACTTGAGCCAAGCTGAAGGCATTCTTGCCGTCAGAGATGGGGTCAATTCCATGCAAACCTCATAAAAAGACAGGAGTAGAAGTGGTTCTGAAGGTCACTGGGAGTAATGCTTCCAGAATGAGAGAACGTGGAAACAACAACAAGCATTCAATGTTCCATTGCTATGGTTTGAGCGTGTCCCCAAATTCACGTGTTGGCAACTTAATCCCCAATACAACAATACTGAGAGGTGTGACCTTTAAGAGGTGGTTAGGTCGTCAGGGCTCTGCTCTCATGAACGGATTAATGCTGTTATCACGGGTGTGGGGGATGTTAGTAAGTATATTCCTATTAAATTCTGGCAATGAGTCACTGGAAACCATACAATGGTTGTTATGGTATTAATGATGGCATGAAAATTGGCTAAAGACTGAAGTCTCATGCGATCATCTTTCCTTTAAATAACTAGTGTGCCCAATGTAGAAGAGCAGTGTACACTCATTGTCCTTGTCGGCACACAATGTGTACTTGGTGGTGGCAACTTGATTATACTTATGGATTTAATGATTTCCTTCAACACTTACTTAAGATCAAAAAGCATCTGGGCCAGCAGATGGCGTGGTGGTTAAAGTGCTGAATCCTGCATGGCCAACACCACTGGTCGAGTCCCAGAACGGCAGCGTGAAAACATGCCAGTTGTGTGTACATGCATGCCCCAGATCCCAAAGGAGAATGGAGGAGCAGGGATAGCAGTGTGGCCATCCCTCCTGGGGGCAGTGAATGATTTCTCACGTTCCTTCTCTCTGTCTCTCTTGGGCAAGTGCATGTACCCAAGACAAACAAAACAAAACAAACAAACAAACAAAAAGGCATCTTTTCATTCTCCATAACTAAAGCAGTGGACATGCTGGCATTTATAGCTTTGGTCTTTAAAAATTCATATTATCGGAACCAGCAGTTAGCATAATGGCTATGTCGCTGGACTCCCACGTAGCCGGGCGCGTGTGCATGCGTGCCCGAGATCCCAAGAGGAGAATGGAGGAGAAGGGATTGTGACGTGACCATCCTCCCTGGGGGGGTGATTTCTTGCTTTCAATCTCTCTGTCTCTCTCTGTCTTTCTGGAGAGTGCACATGCCCTATAGCAAAAACCTCTCCAAAAAAAGAAAAAAAAAATTGTATTATTGGGGCCAGCAAGTGGCATGGAGGTTAAAGTGCTGAATCTTACATAGGAGGCTACATAATTCAGTCCAGCTTGAAGATCACTCTGGGCATGTGTGTGTGCATACCCAAAATCCCGAGAGGAGAATGGAGGAGAAGGGATTGAGACGTGGCCTCCCAGGGTAGTGATTTCTCATTTTCCTTCTCTCTGTCTGTTTCTCTCTGGCAAGTGTGTGCACCCTATAATAAAAGCTAAAAACACACGAAAACAAAATAACAAACAAACAAATTTAAATTGTACAATTTTTTCATCATCAGAGGTGATGCCACCTCTGACCTCAAAGCCCTTTTAGCGACAAGGGCACCATGGCTCACAAAATAATCATTAATGGGGACAGCAGATGACCTAATGGTTATTTCACTGGACTCCCACACGGCCGACCAAGGTTCAAGTCCAGGACCTGGTGGCTTAAAAATCACGCCAGGCGCATGTGTGCACAAGATCCCAGGAAGAGAATGGAGAAGGGATTGTGGTGTGGCCATCCACCCTGCAGGGTGATTTCTCACTTTCCCTCTCACTGTTTCTCTCTCTCTCTGGCAAGTGCATGTGCTTTATGGCAATGACACAAAAAAATGCCTGTTTAAATAATGTGGTTTGTTTGTTTGTTTGTTTGCCAGAGAGCTTGTGTGCTCGCCATATAGAGACAGAGAGAGAAAGTGCGAGGGAGGGGAAGAAGGCACCTCCATGGGGCATAATCACACTGCAATTCCTTCTCCTGCATCTCTCCCCCTCTTCGGGATATTGGGCACACATTCGTACACTCCCAGGGTCTTGTACAAGCCACCAGGTCCGGGACTCCAACTGCTCGGTTAATCACCTCCTTAGCCATCAGGCCACTGGCAGGCCTTAGATTGCGTATTTGTAGAGACAAAAAGGATCAAAAGCCATAGGACACTTTCTCTGAGGTGCTGTTGCACCTACTGCTGGGAGCCAGTCCATGCTCAGTTCCACAGTTCTCCTGTCCAGCAGGGAAGAAAAGTACCTGTGGGTAGCAGGACTTTGTCTGCTATTGATCTGGTACAATATTCACCAGTGGCCTTTGGGGATAGAGGCGTTTTGCCAAGATTTGTTCTGCTTCCTCTTTTTGCATAATATTAGTTACCAACTTCAGGCCAGTTTTATGGTTTTTTGTTGTTGTTTTTGGTTTTGGTTTTATTTTATTTTAATTTTTATTATTTATTTATTTATTCATTTATTTGTTTGTTTGTTTAGTTGTTTTTGCTATAGGGCTTATGTGCTCCCCAGAGTCCCCAGAGACAGACAGAGAGAGAAGGAAAGTAAGAAATCATCTCCCGGGGGATGGCCGTGCTGCAATCCCTTTTCCTCCATTCTCCTCTCGGGATTTTGGGCTTGCACGTAGATATGCCTGGTGTGATTTTTTCAAGCTGCTGGATCCAGGATTCAAACCAAGGAGTCAGCCATGTAAGATCCAGCCCCTTAACCACCACACCACCTGCTCACTCCAAGGCCGGTTTTATATTCCTTAATGATCATGTCCCTGATACCTGCTACTGTTACTACCTCTCCTCTGTCTTTAGTGATACAGTTCATCAGTTCTTACTTGGAGAGCAATTCTTTGCCTTATTATTATTATCGTTATAATTTTTAGCTTTTCTACAGGGCATGTGCACTTGCCAGAAAGAGACAAAGACAGCGAGAAAGAGAGAAATAGTTTCCCATGTGAGATACCCATGCCACAATCCCTGCTCATCCATTCTCCCCTCTGGATTTTGGGCATGCACACACATGTGCCCGACATTCTTTTCTTTTCTTATTTTTTTTTTTTTTGGAGAGGTTTTTGCTATAGGGCACGTGCACTCGCCAGACAGACAGATAGAGACAGAGAGATAGAAAGTGAGAAATCACCCCCCAGGGGGGATGGCCACGCCACAATCCCTTCTCCTCCATTCTCCTCTTGGGATCTTGGGCACGCACGCACACGTGCCTGGCGTGAGTTTAAGCCCCCAGGTCCAGGACTCGAACCGCAGTCGACTACGTGGGAGTCCAGTGACATAGCCATTACGCTAACTGCTGGTTCCACCGACATTATCTTCAAGCCACTGGGTCCAGGACTTGAACCATGTAGCTGGCCATGTGGGAATCCAGTGCCTTAACTACTATGCCACCTGCTGGTCCCAATTCTTTGCTGTTACTCCTGAAAACCTCCCATAGGTCCTAGAAAGATCACTGAATGGGATGCCAAAGTTCAGATGGCCTTACGACAACTGTGACAAAATTTCAATACAGACAACCCAGTAGGGACAAAAACCAAGTGGATCCCTCGTCAAGTGAAATCTACTTTTCAGATATTCTTCACGCAGCATCCTATTCATGCTTTTCTTTCCCAGTGCTCGTGGGGAATCATCACCCTCACAGACCCCCTTGTGTCAGCACATACAGGTGCACGCTGTACAGCTGCGGTGGAATCCTGTTTATCATGTATGCAGAGGATGGGACTCAGAGCTGCGGTGGGTATTACTATTTCATTATTGTCTTTATGTCACAATGAATCATTCTGAGCCGCTAATCTGCTTTGGTGAAATGGAGCTAAAATGCAACGTGTGAAAAATAAGAGTAATTTCATGAAGTAAGCAGTATCACGTTATCGACGTGAAAGACCATCAGGCAGTGCCCTCCAAAATGATTGACATAGCTCGCGGCTTATAAGCAACCCCAAACCTATAATACCTTTTAGTGCTTCGTGGCATTCC
>NW_006160208.1:159382-164019 GCF_000334495.1 Tupaia belangeri chinensis | reverse complement strand
TGTGCAAATCACAGTTTACCCTACATATTAGATTCATAACATGCATATGAGTAAAATTGGCTTCTAGTGTTCCCTCTGAAGTCGCCTGCAGGCTGCTTGATAGACTCTGGCATGGCTTACGGTGTGTGACACGCACTGCTCTGTGGTTCCTACCTTCTGCACCCCTGTAAAGGTCTAGATATTTGCTTATGTTTCTTAAAATTTTTTTTTTTTTTTAATTTGCTAGAGGGTTCCTGTGCTTGCCAGGGAGAGATAGAGAAAGAAAGAAGGAAGGTTGAGAAAGAACCCCTCGGGGGATGGCCATACCACAGTCTCTTCGACATTTCTCTTCTTGGGATTTTGGGCTTACACACACACGCCTAGTGTGGTTTGCGTTGGTTTGAAGGCTTTTGCCATAGGGCGCGTGTACTTGCCTGAGAGAGACGGAGAGACAGGGAGAGGGAAAGTGAGAAATTTCCCCTCCAGGCGGTGGCCATGCTGCAATCCCTTCTCTTCCATTCTCTTCTTGGAGTTTTGGGCACGTATGCACACGCACCCCATGTGATTTTTCAAGCCACTGGATCTGGGACTTGGACTCCGATCAGCCATGTAGGAGTCCAGCATCTTTACCACCATACCACCTGCTGGCTGCATGCTTGGTATGTTTTTCAAACTGCCAGATTAGGATTCAGACAGCCATGTGGGATCCAGTCACCCTAACCACCATGCCAACAGCTGGCCCAAAAGTTTTTAATTATTTTTTTTTTATACTTTCATTATTTGTTACTTAATTACTTAATTATCTGGATTTTATTTTGGCACATGATATGACAATATAACCTCTCCCTTGCCCCCCAAAGTAAGCATATTACAGGTCAAGCATTCCTAATCTGAAAATCTGAAATCCAAAATGTCTAAAATCCAGAATGTTTTTGTTTTTGTTTTGAGAGGTTTTTGCTATAGGGTGCGTGCACTCTCCAGAAAGAGAGAAACAGAGAGACAGAAAGTGAGAAATCACCCCTCAGAGGCATGGCCACGCCACAATCCCTTCTCCTTCATTCTCCTCTCAGGATCTTGGGCACTCACGCACATGCACCTGGTATGAGTTTAAGCCACCAGGTCCGGGACTCGAACTATGGTCAACTGCTTGGGAATCCAGTGACATAGCTATTATGCCAACTGCTGGTTCCAAAATCCAGAATGTTTTGAGCACAAATACAAGAAGTAGAAAATTCCACACTTGACTTCATGTGATGGATCACAGTCCAATCGCCGCAATACAAGAATATCAAATAAAATTACTCTCAGGTTATATGTAAAGTATCTATGAAATATAAATGAATGTTATATATAGCTTTGGGTCTCATCCCCTAAATATCTCATGATGTGTATGCAAATGTGCCCAAATCCGAAAACATCTGAAGTCCAAAGTGCTTCTGGTCCTAAGCATTTCAGAGGGGATGTTCAATCTGTGTCTTAGTATTACTTATTGAATATTTTTTATCTTGTCAACTTATTTTAAATGCCATACTTATAACATATACTTGCTTACATGTCTTCAGCACAATTTCAGGGGCTCCATTACTAACAGCCTTGCAGGTGGGAAGTTTCTACTCCCTGATAACTTATTTTACTCTTGTATCCACATTGTACTACTTTACTTAAGCTTAACATGTTTGAATATTTCTAGTGCGAGATCTACATAATTTCTCTTCCATCTCCAAAGTTGTATTGGCTATTCTTTCCAAGGGCTGTGTCTGTTACTTGGTGGTGTTGTGTTTTGCTTTTGCTGTAGGGGCACATGTGTTCACCAGAGAGAGACAGAGAGGGGAGAGAGAAAGTGATCAATCACCCCCTCGGGGAGATGGCCATGCACAATCCCTTTTCCGCCTTCTCTCAGATTTTTGGCACACATGTACATGTGTCTGGTGTGCTTTTCAAACCACTGGCCCAGGACTTGAACTATGTAAATCGGTCGTGTGGAATCCAGCACCTTAACCACCAGGTCAGCTGATGAACCTTGATTTTGTTTTTTATGAACAGGGTTTTGGAATAAGTAAGAAGCACTGTACAATATGAGATATATTTCTTTTCTCCTCCTCCTCCTCCTCCTTCTTTTCTTTTGGCATGAACACACACCCATCCAGGCTGCTTGCAGTCTCTTTTTCTATTTATTTATTTCTTCCATGAAAGAGATATACATAGAGAGACAGGGAGAGACAGTCATCCCAATAGAATCCTTAAGCCATGACCCACCTGTCGCAGACAGTCCAGGCCACAGGCTTGCTCATGCCTAGTGTCCTCAGGTTCACAACCCAGGACCTTTCCCAAGTGGGTTCAGTTGCATTGCCACTTTGCCACCATCTGGCCCCTCTTCCTATAGTCTTACTAAAATTATTAACGGGTATTATCTTTTCTTTTTAGACTTTTGGCCATAGGGTGTGTGCGCTCTTCAGAAAGAGACAAAGAGGGAAAGTAGGAAATCACCCCCTAGGTGGATGACCATGCCACATTCCCTTTTCCTCCTTTCTCCTCTGAGGATTTCGGGCATGCACACATATGCGCCCAGTGCGTTTTTCACATTGCCGTGTCCAGGACTTGACCCACACAGTTGGTCGTATGGGATCCAATGCCTTAACCTCCATGCCACTGCTGGTCCATTTAACAGAAAATTTCAACAAAATAGAAAATCTTTTTATTTTCTCTCATGTCTGACACCACAGATTTTGATAGTGTTACCAATATGGACTTTTATAAAACCCCTTTGTATTGGGACTCTAGGTTTTCCTTGTCTTTGACACTGAAATAAATGAGCCAAGGTGGTTATCTCTACTGAATGCAACATGCCACATCTTTATCCACCAGACTGGAGATTCTGCCACCGTACATGGGCCCAAACAATTATGATTCAGGCTATAGTTCTAAGATGCTAAAATTGCCAATTGAAACATAAAAAATGTAGCCTCTGTTTCCATGACTGCATGCCATCCGTTTCCCACATTCCACCCTACCCTGCATGAACTA
Source organism: Tupaia belangeri chinensis (assembly GCF_000334495.1). Lineage (NCBI taxonomy): Eukaryota > Metazoa > Chordata > Mammalia > Scandentia > Tupaiidae > Tupaia > Tupaia belangeri. The sequence continues at coordinate 161,016 of NW_006160208.1, read as the reverse complement.
ACTCAGGAAGTTCAGTTTGGGCACCAGGGAGGCAGAACTTTAATGTAGCATCTTATTTAAACACACACACACATGCAAAAATAAATAACTAAATAAAATAAACCCTGCGGGTCTGGCTAAGAGTTTGCACACTCTGTGCGTAGGCTTGTCAGAGCAAACATCTTAGAGATCCAGATGGTTTACGAAGCATCTTGTGATGAAGTGATCTGAAGCAAAGGACCCACGATGGCCTTGTATTGTTAGTAGTTAAATATGATATGGCTTCTGTAATCAGGATTCACCAAATAGAAACAGAACGGGTACGATGGTTTGTACTTGTTGTGCCAAGTTAGGTTTCTCTGTGGACTTCAGGAGATTTTTTTTTTAATGTTGTTTTATTATATTTGTAATTAGCCCTTGTGAAGAAAGGCTCTTTTACATTCTGCTGTGATGCATTGCAGCTTTCATTACAGCAAATACCCATGACCCCTGGTGCCTAACTGTAAACAATGATAGTTACTAGCCTCATTAGGAGACTAGCAGATGGCTTATAAAGTTCTCATTGGAGTTTCAATCCATCCGCGGCTTGCCGCGCACAAATGTTTATCTTTAAACGGTATGAAATATGTCAGAAGGGGTCTGTGTTCCATTTTCTTTAGTATTACAGCATCCTGATCCTAACAAGGAAGATTGCTTTGATTACACTTTTTGTTTCTTTACTTACTCTACATGAACTGATTTTCAGAACATTTTCTGGCTTTTTATCTTCTAGAAGAACAAGTTTTGTCAACTTGTCATTTTTTACCTTTTACTCATTCTATTAATGAGTAAACTTGAACTCCTACTATAAGTTAGGCCGAAACACTAGCGATACAATGAATATAACAGATGCTTGATAAATACTTGTTGAGAGACCAGCAGGTGGCGTAATGGTGCCCAATTTCCTGAGAGGAGGATGGGGGAAAGGAATTGAGGCGTGGCCATCCCCTCTGGGGCGTGATTTACCGCTTTCTGTCTCTCTGTGAGTGCTCCCTAGCAGGAGTCTCAAATAAATAAATATTTGTTGAAATAGTGCTGAAAATACTTGCTGAAAGACTCAAACTAGAATTAAAGCATAGTTTTATTTGATATAATGATGCTTGCCAGTTACATATTAGTACTTGAGTACTAATTCCTAGGCAAAGAACTACATTATTTTGTCTATAAATATTTCCTTTAAACTACAAAATGTTAGAAACTAGAGAAAGTGTTTTACAACAATATGACTTTTCTTAGACACATTGCCTTTTCAGTACTGAATTGCCCAGATAAAATAATAAAAATGATGAGACCAGCAGTTAGCATAATTGTTATGTCACTGGACTCCCATGTAGTCGACCGCGGTCGTGGTTTGAGTCCCAGACCCGGTGGTTTAAACTCACACTGGGCGCGTGTGTGTGTGCGTGCCCAAGATCCCAAGAAGAGAATGGAGGAGAAGGGATTGCGGCGTGACCATCCCCCCTGGGGGGTGATTTCTTGCTTTCTTGCTTTCTATCTCTCTGTCTCTGTCTTTCTGGAGAGCATGCATGCCCTATAGCAAAAACCTCTCCAATGATAATAATAATGAGCATTAATTGAACACTTACCTATGCTTGGCTTTTTTTTTTTTTTTTTTT
>NW_006160208.1:139425-159258 GCF_000334495.1 Tupaia belangeri chinensis | reverse complement strand
CTCCTCTCGGCCTCTTAGGCAGGCACGCACACGTGCCCAGCGTGAGTTTTAAGCCACCGGGTCCGGGACGCGAACCGCGGTCGACTACGTGGGAGTCCAGCGACATAGCCATTACGCTAACTGCTGGTCCCTCTATGCTTGGCATTTTACTACTGCACCTAATTCTGCAAACTCTAAGCAGTCCATAGAGAAGGTATTATTTTCCCATTTTACAGAGGAGACTAGAGCTTTTTCATTTCTTTTTTTTAGATTTTTGCTATAGATTATGTGCATTCACCAGAGAAAGAGAAAGAGAGAGAAAAAGTGAACAATCACCTCGCAGGCAGGTGGCCACATTGTAACCCCTTCTCCTACATTCTCCTGTCAGGATTTGGGGTACACCGGCACATGCATCTGGTGTGATTTCCAACCTGCTGTGTCCAGGACTTGAACTGTGGAGTCGGCTATATGGAATCCAGTGCCTTAACCTCCATACAACCTGCTGGCCCAGTCACCGAAGTTCTCCCAGGTAAAATGGGACAAAACCTAGATTCAAATGGAGGCGATCTGACTCCAGACTCCATCCTACTTTTACCTATTACGGGTTCATTCCGGCGGCATTTTCGTCTAGACACCCATACGCCTACAGCAGTTTGTTCCGACCCAGCTTCATTTGGGAAACTACATTTTCTAGAATTTAACCATTCAGACTGCTTTGTTCTAATCGCTACGCTGCTGCTTAAAGCTGTGAGACTTTGGGCAGTTACTTGACCTCACTGCCTTATTTTTCTCACTTAGAAACTGAAGGTAATTATAGTTCTCGCATGATCGGGTTGATGTAAGGGTAACATGATGTAAAATGTGCAAAGCATGCAAGAGTGTGTGTAGCTATCATTGTACAATTAGGCTTTTGTTTTTAGAAACTGTTGTTTGTTTTTTATATTAATCTTATTTCCACTTCGCATAGAAGTCTGTGGAAGAACAGCGCAAGACCGCTCAGTGCTTGTTCCCACCCCTTCAGTGGCCTGAGTAGTGGGAGCTGCAGACTAGTCTTCAGGCAGGCTGCACACTCCGGTAAGTAGGGAACTGCTGAGTGGGCACAGAGGGCACCTACATGCCTTCAGACCAGTCTTGGCCTCAGCCTGAGCAGCAGGAAACTCAGGAGTGGAGCAGCCCATTCACCCTGACATTCTTCCTTGGTCACAGCCTTTTCAGCTGTGGCCTTTTTCCTTTTCAGTCTCTTCACGATCTCTGTAGAAGGAGAGATCAGGCATGACTTCCCACAGGTGTTCACGGGAGATGGTGCCACGCACACGCAGAACTTTCTGGCCGGCACCCATCCTGTCAGATCACTGAGTAAGCTCCCTTGTTGCATGGGATGGCAGTGTCCACACAGCGCAGGGAACAGTCTGTGTTGAACAGAGCAAAGGTAGGCAGATTGACATTAGACGCCTCTGCGAGAGGCTGAGGGTCGGCCCCCGGGGTCGGTAGCCCCCAGAAGATGCGCCTCCCAGAAGGGGTCTGGGTAGTGACGATTCCTCTGGCTCCAGAGGCAGCTTCAAACTTCAGCACAGCCCACTGTGATAGATGGAAGGTACAACCCTGGCATCAGCAGGATTTTCAGTGGCAACAATGGCATGAGCTGCTCACGGAAGCTTCTCCCAGTCCTCTTCGGACGTATGGCGGAGATGCCATCTCTTTTCCCTTTGCACATGTGCTGCTCCATTTGGAAGTCAAGGTTGGTGCCACCTAAGTGGTTTCCTGCTGCAAGGAATTTGAGGACCTCCTCCTTCATGTGCAGAACATCCAGGGCTCTGGATGTTGTGGAAGTTCCCCTGGAAGTTACAACGGGAGTTCTGAACCACGCTGTGTGGAGCCCTGGGTGGGCAGTGTGGAAAGGTCAGTTAGTTACTACCACCATGATGACTGCTGATGTTCCTAAAGACTCAGTTGTTCCTCAGATTGGAGGATTCATGCCCAGTGTTGCCATCTTGTGAATTGAAAAAAAAAAAAAAAATTGCCAGAGGATGAATGCACTCACCAGAGAAGACAGAGGAACCTAGACAGAGAGAGGGAAGGCAGAAAAGCACCACTTCCCGTGGGAAATGGCCACACTGCAATCCTTTCTCCTTCATCTTCCTCTCCTTTCAGGATTTTGGGCATGCTCACACATACACCCCATGTGTTTTTCAAGCTTCTGGGTCTGGAACTCAGATTACAGAGTCAGTCATGTGAGATCCAGCAGGCTTACCCACCGGGCCATGGGCTGGTCCTTTTTGATTTTTTTAAACAAAAAGACTTAATTAATTATTTTTTGGAGAAGTTTTTGCTATAGGGTGAGTGTACTTGTCAGAAAGAGAGAGAGACTGAGAGAGGGAAAGTGAGAAATCACCCCCCAGAGGGAAGGGCCACACCACAATCCCTTCTCCTCCATTCTCCTCTCGGGATCTTGGGCACGCACGCACACGCGCCCAGCGTGAGTTTAAGCCACTGTGTCCGGAACTCGAATCGCATTTGACTATATGAGAATCCAGTGACATAGCCATTATGCCATCTGCTGGCCCCTGACTTAATTAATTTTTAGAAGTTTATTTATTTGTGAAAAAGAGAGATTGATTTTTGGCAGGGTGTTGCCACCACAGCCAGCCAGTCTAGGTTAGGTCAGGAACTGAACCCAGGCCTTGCATGGCCTCAGCCTATAAGTAACAGTGCCTTAGCAACAGGCACCACCATGGATGGGCCACATCTTCTGATTTTTAAGAAGAAGACAAAGATGTTTAAGTTTTTGGGTTTTATTTTATAACTTATCTTATTTTTAAGAGAATTTAAAATGTATTATTATTATTGTTTTCTATTTTGCTATAGGGCACATGCGCTCATCAGAGAGAGAGGGAAACTGAGAAAGCAAGCCATCAGGTCTGGACCTCGAACCAGGGTCAGTCATGTGGGAATCCAGGATCTTAACTACTATGCTACCTGCTGGCCTCAAGTTTTTGTTTTTTAAATATAAAGTCCTTCAATTTTAAAATATCAGCACCTAATAAAACATTTTCAAAACTGTTGTTGTGTGAGCCAAAGCGAACGTGTCTATGGGCCAAAGAGCAGCCACTACAGTTGGTTTGTGACCGTTGTTGGGGAAACTGTGGTGAAGAGCCACAGAATAAGGACCAGAGAAGGCAGATGGCTGATGCCCCCTGGAGTGGCTCAGTGTCTAAATGGGTGTTCAGGGGAGTCAGTCACTCGCCTACATGACAGGTGTCACCTGATCCGACTGGCTTGGTCCATTCTTCGTGTTGCTAGCTGGTCGGAATTGTGTTACATACCATATCCCTCATGTAGCCTTCTCTTAAAGACAATCAACTTGGGTTGGTTACTTACAGTAAGGATTTCCATTTGCAGAACCAAAGTGTTCATATTTTCCATGAAAAACATGTTGCTCAGAATGTGTGAAGTAGTGCTATCCACTTCTCTGGAAATTTTAATTATCATGTTTGTTTTCATTTCGATGATGGTTCTAGTATTGGAGTGTCTAGGCTCTGTCATAATACACTGTGGTCTATAAGACAACACTTAAATGTATAGACATATTATTTTAACCTCCAGAGGGCACATGTGCTGCTCACCAGAGAGAGACAGAGATGGGGTGGGAGGAGAAAAAGTGTCCTGCAATGGGGCATGGTCATGACACAGTTCCTTTTCCTTCATTTCTCCATCCCATTAGGAGTTTGGGCATCGAAGTACACTGCCTGGAGAGATTTTCAAGCTGTTTGGGCTGGTATTCCAACCACAGCCAGCTACGTGGGATCTGACTCCCTTAACCTACAGGGTCAGCCCTAAATATTTTAAGGATATTAAAAATTCAAGTTTATATATCTGCCAGGCATTCCAGCACCTGTGTCCTTCATCACCTGGCAGTCACCCATCACAGCAGAACTCACTCTGGCCTGGACTCCTGCCCCAGCACAGCTTCCAACAGCATTCCAGCTGTTCTTGCAGCTGTCCCGGGATCACTGCAGCGGATATGCTGAGGCAGCTACAGAGTTCAAAAAGCTCAGTAACGTCGCATCCACATTAACTTATAAATAAGTCAGGTTCCAAAAGATTCAATAAAGAATACCATGACCAGAGATGTTAGGAAAGGAAATATAAATCGAATGGTCTGTATGTGCTGGTGTCCAGGAGGGCTGAATTTCCTTACCTTCCCCAAGGAAAAATCCACACACAACAGTTCCCGTCTCTCCTTCCCTGTTGATGAATGTCACACACTCAGCATTGTGTTGTTTTGTTTTGTTTTATTTCATTTTATACATTCAACCAGTAGACATCACTTATCTTGTAAAGTGAATTTACCCAACATGAATACACTTCATGCTAGTCCAGTTCAGTATACATGTTCTCACCAACAGATAATAATCCATTTCTGTGTCCCATAAATGTCTTGCCTCTCCATTTGTCTCCTTAATTTCTTTCCTCATATCTCCCCCTTCTCCATCCTCTCCCCACACTGGGTCCAGGATCCATAACCATCTTCCATGCTTCATGTCCTCTAGTCTTTCAGTTTCTGCCATAGAGTGTGGATAGTCAGTGTATATTAAGTGGAGACATACGATGTCTCTCTTCCATAGCCTGGCTTGCTTTACTCAGCAGTCAATCTTTCATATTCATCCACTTTGTATCAAAAACCAGGAAGCATTGTGTTTTTATTAGTCCTAATTCACCCCACTTCTTCATTTTTAGATTTATTCATCAATCATTGATCTCCTTCCCTGTCCCAGGCACCATACAGGGGCCTGAGGCTACAGCAGCAACCACAACCCAGCCCCTGCCCCCAGGTGCTCAGGAGCTGTGGGAAAGGCAGGAGAGTGAAAACACAGTGGATGGAGTTGAGAGCTGAGAGAGGCGGAATCAGGAAGCCTTGACAGAGGAGGCATCTTTTTTACCCAGTCATGATGCCTGCATCTTCACATGCTACCAATCCGTTCTCCATCTGATTAGAAGGGAGAATGGCCAGCCCCGAGAAGTTGACTTTAGTTGGAAGGGAGTCAGATCTGGAAGGAAGGATGCCCCTGGAGGAGTAAGAGTAGCACAGCCCCTGCAGTCTTTCCACCTCCTCAGGGACAGGCATTACCCTGGCAGTGCTGGGATGCTGAGGCCCTTGGGCCAAATGCGTATCAGGGGGGCCAAGTTCATGCCAGGATTCCCCTTCCTGACAAGTGGGAGAAGAAGATAGTGCTGTCCTTTCCCCCTGCTCTCTCCTCTTCCACCATTCTAGACCTCTTTCATTTATCTCACTGCTGTCTCCTGCCCTTGAACCTCTTCTCTTTTCCCTTTGGCTCTCTCTCCATCTCTCACATCTTTTATTTTGATGTCTGAGGGTGGAAAGGAGCTTGGGTGATTCCAGTCTCATAGTGGGTGCACATAGCTGCTCAGACTGCCATCTTCAGGAGAGGGATGGCCCTGCAGGTGGGTTTAATTTGGTTTCATGCCTGTAAGGGATGAAAAACCAGAGTGTCACAAGGACTGAGCATAGTTGCTAGGTTAGCATCTCAGCTCCCTGGAAGAGGAAACCTTTTCTCTTAGACACCTGTCCTGGCCTGAGTGTGGGGTTGCGGCGGGGGGACGGGGGTTGTCATAAATACAAATGTGTTTAGCAACCAGAATGTCAAGCAATTACACGGTTCTAAAGGGGAAAGGGTAATGTGTATGTCACATTCAAAATGCAATTGTGCTGATGGCACTTGGAGAAATGAGGGGCTATTTTAGACTAAGTCAGTTCTTAAAATAGAAATGCCCAGTTGCGGAAATTGGAGGAAGACCACTGATTCACTTCAAGGTATAGTGTTTTGGCTTGCCAACAAATTGCTGTGAGTGGGCAAGGGTGGGAGGGGGGTGCTGGGGGAACTAATGACTTTAGCTGGAGTGAAAACAAGAATAAGAGACTTTGGTATTCAATTTCCACTCCCTGGAAACACACTACCCTGTGGGATCCATACATAATTGATGATATTACCATGCAACAGTGGGACTACAGAGATACACTAATACTGATGAATACTTTTTCATTTTTATTGCAGTTTTCAAGTATGCCAAAAAGCATTAAAAGTTCATAAAAGAAAATAACTTGGCTCAATTATGACTGATCTCATACCTGAAAATGAGTCTGTGGAACCACAAGCTTCCCAGCCATCTGCACTTATTGGGACTGTCCCATTTTTTACTATCTGTGGTCCCAGATGTCCAGACGTTCCACATAAACTCCTGAGTTTGGGTACAGGCTTTTACCAGAAGCGACAAAGTCCTGGGAGACTAAATCTCATTCAATTCCAGAAATACATTGAGGAAGGAAGAAGTAGACATTGGTAAATAAGATGCCAAATTGCCAGCTGATGAGTATTTATTATATCCAGCAATATTAATTGACTTATTAGGCTTAACATTTATTATCAAATTGTAGCTAACACAATTTATCTTTCGAATTATAGCTAACACAGAGTAGATCACATTACGGAGGAGTTTTCCTAAGCTCACAACGCCCATTGCGGTAGCCAACGGTGCTGAATTTTTCTGCTCAAAAGTAGGCAGGGCACAAATCTTTCCCTTCTTACACATGTGGGAGGGAACTAGGTTTCTAGCCCTTAAATAAATCATTCTAGGGGCCAGGTGGTGCAGAGTGGTGGCACAACTAGACGCACATGGAAAGTGTCCTGGGTTCATGCCCGATACCTCCCTGAGCACACTGAGTTTGCACATGTGTGCCCGTAATCAGGGCCAGCTAAGACTGGGAATGGATCATGGCGTGAGGACCCTTCTGGGGTGTCTTGCTTTCTTCTCCCTGACTCCTGCTCTCTTTCAGATTTGAAAGAAAGAAACACACTCAAAAAAATAAGCAAACAAATGATTCTGGTTAGCTCTTTCTAATCAGTAGAAAGCACAGCAAGGAGACCGTCACCTGGGAATGTTGAAAGGTAAGTTTGATGAAGTCTCTTTGTGTGTGGTCTGGATGGTAGCACTCAGCAAGGACTCTCCAGGCTCCCCTGCACACTCAGCCCATGCACTTAGGAGGTGAGCAGTCCTAGGCAGGAGGGAAATAGATGTGTCCTTTCTGGAACGAAGCTGCACGTTGAATGAAGGAAGCCAGTGATTCAGTGGTACGGACAGTCGTCAGGCCCACAGTGACCTGGTGTGAGCCTGAGATGGATCTTTATGGTACTACGTCAGAGATTTCAGGGATTGTTACCCTAGCATATCAGCATTATATATACTAGTAGACTCTATTTATCTTTTTTTATTTTATTTTTTTTAATTTGCCACAGGGTGCATGCAATCACCAGAGAGAGAAAGAGAGGATAGTCATGCTGCAATCCTTTCTCCTCCATTTCTTCTCTCTGGATTTTGGGCATGCATGTACATGGTGGCTTGTTTTCGGGCCAAGACTCAAGCAGCACATTTGGTCACGCGGATCCAGCTGCCCCAGTGACCAGGCCACAGGCTGGCCCTGTTTATCTTTTTCTAAAGCAAGAACCAAATCACTTTCTCCATGGAAGGCTCTGATTCACCATTCGCTGTTCCAGGGGGTGACTGATAACATCCCTAACTCTGAAGGCTGGTGACAATCTACTTCAGGAAAATCCATCACCCACCTCCCACGGTTGTGGAGGAAGCATTGGTTCTGACGCCAGAAACTCAAATTAGCTTCTGATATTCAATGCCATTTAATCTTGTCTATTTACTTATTTAAAACAACTGTGACTGACTTAGTTTTATATATGCATTAAAGTACATTTTGTGCTGCTGGGAGATTAGTATCTCTTGAGATACATCATTTGAAGTAATTTTAGACTGACTTTCTTCCTCAAGCAGGCTGCTACCAATCCCTGCTGCTCTTACCAAAACAACTTCTGAATTGACCCATCCTGTTCCTTTATCACTAATGCGATAAATTGAAAAACTAATCCTGATATTTGGGTGTATAAGGGAGGTGGGCTGACCAGAGAAAGGCAATCATCTTTTGAAGTTTCATCTGAGAGACTTATTTAAAATTCTTCTAAGTGGTGGGCCAGGTGGTAATGCAGTGGTAATACAACTGGACCCACATGGGAAGAGGCCCTGGTTTGTGTCCTGAGACCTCCCTGAGCATGTCAGATATGTACTTGCTACTAACCCAGGCTGGCTGCCGTAGGGCATATGCATTTACCAGAAAAAGACAGAGAGAGACAGAAAGCAGAAAAGTGAGAAATCACCCCCAGGGGAATGGCCATGCCACAATCTCTTCTCTTCTTGGGATTTGGGGCATGCATGTACACACGCCTAGCGTGAGTTTCAAGCCCCCAGGTCTGGGACTTGAACTATGGTCTTCTATGTGGGAGTCCAGCACCTTAACCACTATGCCACCTGCTGGCTTCAAAAGAATGTTTTCTATTTCACTGGAACCTTAAGTAAAGAATGCTTTTTACTTCACTGGAACCTCTCCATGGAACTTTAAATAAAGAATAATGAAACTAGACAGAGGAAGGAAAGTAGGGAGAAGAGAGTGATTAATATACTCCATTTCTCAAGTGCAAAGAAATTTCAGTGAGCTGTAAAATCTGAGTACGTGTGTAACTTTTTATTTTCCCTTGATGTATGATTCGGTTTACAAGCTCTTGATATTTAACATTTACACACCAGCTGTAGGAGCAACACATTTCACATTCATGTGCAAATTAGTTTTCAGTCCAGTATATCTCCGGAAAAGGGAATAAAACCTTACTAAAGAATACAAACTAGCTCTTAGAAACCAGAATATTATATGTGTGACAGAAACTGACAGGAAGAGGGAGAAGCAAGAACTCTTTCTAAACACATAATATCATGAGTGCTTTTGCACTCACTGACTTTCACCTCTCGATTCTCAGACACCCCCAAAGGTAGAAATGATGCACATTGTATAGGTGAGAATACTGAGAGAACTGAGAGCCTGAGAGGACTTGGACACTTCCAGAATTTAGCCAACTGGTCCTGCTAGGGAAGGATGGAGCTGGTGTATCTGACTCCAGAGGTCGTGTGCCTTTCTCATTCTGCCATACTGGCCACAGGAAGATGTCATGTCACAGCTCCGACTTCAAATCACATCTATTCCAGTTGGCTCTCCAAAGGCGTGAGAACATGCATTTTCAATGGGGCCGATATTGCCCTCAAGGTGGCAAAAAACGAGTTTGGGAAAAGGCAGAACTCTTACTCCCCTTATAAATATAATACAGAAACATTGCTATACAGTATACCTGTGCTATTAAAATTCATGGAGGCGAGATGGTTAAGGAAAAACAATATCTAAAAGGATTCCTTACAGCGGTGATAAGGATAAAATGGCTGAGGGGACGAGGGGGGAAGAAGAGGCCTGAGAGACAGGGTGGCTGTTCAGCGAGTTGTCGAACCTGCTCTTGGTCTGGGGCCGCAGTAGGGGGAAGATGAGCTGGAGTCTCAGGTGCCTCCTGCTCTTCCCTACCTTTTTTGAACAGGGAAGTCCACAGAAGGCACCAACCATAGCCAGTAAGTGGAATCTGTTGCAAAATCTCCACCCGGATCTTATGTTCTCAGGAACTTCACGGGTAGATTTAGCTTGCACACAGCAATGGCAAAAGGCTTCAAGAAAATGAACAGGACCTCCTTTACTTAAGCAACTTGGGGACACTTGAAGTGGGAACACTCTTTAGGGCAAAGATTTAAAGGCCTTCACATCTATCCAAGTCATGGAGTCTCTGGGTATCCTGTTGGTTTGGGCCATGTGTGGTGTTTTCCAACTGCGCTAGTGTAATTAGCACCAAGGGTAGGGGTAGATGGAAGGTTTTTTAGAAAACAAACCTGATCTTTAGACACACCTAAAGATTCCTCCAACCTGAGTGGGTGGAGGCTTTTTCCTGTGAGTGTAAGAGTGTACTCTGTCACTCACACAGGGGACCGTGGAAGCGGCTGCAATGACTGAATTCTTTTGTGTTACTTCCTTGCCTTTGACAGAGCAGAACTGAAGGCAGGCATCCTCTGGAGTTATGGTCTTGCTTGGCTATCATGGAAAAAAAAAAATTCATCATCTGTAGTGCTAGGAACAGTTTTATTTTTACTTATTTATTTTTAAGCAAAAATCAAAAACTAAAGAACAGGGCTGCAATATCTCCACTCTCTGGTGCCTTCTCGGCATCGTAATTGGGCAAGGCCATGTTTTCACTAACTTTAGGGCTTCGTCTTGAAAAAAGGAAAGAACTGTTTAAGATTTTTTAATGTGAGAGAAAGGAAGAGCTCTGTAATGGGAGCGGGAAAACTATACATTTAGGTCACTCACTAACACACTAAAAAGAAAATGTCTCCAGTGACCATAAATAATTGGATTTCTTACAGGGGGCACACAATGCTTCAGATAACTCCTTTCCCCTTTATCTGGGTTTTTGATACCTGGTAGGAGGGAGTGGGGGGGAGACACTTCACAGTGGAAGGGGGTAGATAAAAGGGAAAGATCTGACAGTTGCCATTATTACGGTGCCGTATCATTTACCTCAGCCAGGAGTCACTAACATGCCAGGTCACCCCTGGGGTCGAGGGCAAGACAAGAAGTTTACACAGCCACAGAGGGTAGCTCGCTGGCCGGGGACATACATCAAAGTGTGACAACAAACATGAGAAGAAGATTTGTTCAGGTACAGAGATCAAGATAACAGTGCTTTCCTTGCCATCTACTACTTTGGTGGAAGGGGTGCTTTACATTTCAACATCAATTCTTCCCGAGCTTTGGAGAAGGAGCAACACAATTAAAGGGTTACTGAAATATCCTATTTCTTTAGAAGCGAGCTCTTCCTAATCATTTATTGTTTCGCTAATGTCTTCCTCTGCACCAATGCCAAATTTGAAATAGAACTTCCCATTTTTTATTGTGGTAAAATATATATAACATAGAATTTGCCACCTTAATAACATTTAAGTGTACGCCTTAGTGGTAAGAAGTTCCTTCACATGGTTATGCAGCTGTTGCCACCATCTCCAGAACTTTTTTTTTTTAATCATCCCCAACTATAACTCTGTGCTCATTAAATGCTAACTCCCTATTCTTCCCTTCCCCCAATCCCTGGTAACCACTGTTCTACTTTCTGTTTCTATGAGTTTAACTATTTATAAGTACCTTATATAAGTGGAATATTCAATATGTGTCCTTTTGGGTCTGATATAGTTCATTTAGCAAAATGTCTTCAGGTTTATATATATTGTAGTATGTGTCAGAATTTCATTTAATTTTTATCCATAGTTTTATATTGTGCAAAAATACACATATTATAAAATAGATCATCTTAATATTTATTTTTAGAGTATTTTTTTTTTCCTGTATGGTGTGTGCATTCACCAGAGACAGAGAGAAAATGAGAAATCACCCCCCAGGGGGATGGCCACACTGCAATTCTTTGTCCTCCCTTCTCATCTCGGGATTTTAGGGATGCATGCACACACACCCAGAGTGTTTCAAGCTGCTGGGTTCAAGATTCGAACCATGGTCAGCCATGTAGGAGTCCAGGGCCTTAACCACTACATCACCTTCTGGTTCCAATAGTTTTGTTTTATCTTGTTTTGTAATTTTGCCTGAGAGAAGGCACACATTCTTTTCTTTTCTTTTCTTTTTTTTGGGGGGGGAGAGGTTTTTCACTATAGGGTGCGTGCACTCGCCAGACAGACAGACAGAGACAGAGAGACAGAAAGCGAGAAATCACCCCCCAGGGGGGATGGTCACGCCACAATCCCTTCTCCTCCATTCTCCTCTCGGGATCTTGGGCACACACGCACATGCGCCTGGCATGACTTTAAGCCACTGGGTCCGGGACGCGAACTGCGGTTGACTATGTGGGAGTCCAGTGACATAGCCACTATGCTAACTGCTGGTTCCCAAGGCATACATTCTTTTGAGAGAGAGAGAGAGAGAGAAAGCACCCCCGACAGGGTGTGATCATACTGCAATCCTCTCATCTACATTTCTCCATCCTATCAGGATTTAGGGGACATACACACATGCACACACATATGCCTGACATTTTTTTTTAAGCTACCAGGGCCAAGATTTGAACCATACAATTGGCCATGTGGGATCAGCTCCCTTAACCATGAGGCCATGGGCAAGTCCCTCTTAACCACTTTAAAGTGTACAGTTCTGGTATTAAAACATAAAATAGTGGTATTAAAAACATTCATAATGTTGTATAATCATTACCACTATTCATTACCATAGTTCTTTTAACTTTGTAAAACTGAAACTCTATACTCATTAAACAATATCTCCCCATTCCTGTCTACCTCAGCTTCTGGTAATCATCATTCTACTTTCTGTTTCTATGACTTTCACTGCTCTAAGAACTTCATGTAAGTGGAATCATTAAGTTTTTGTGTTTGCTTTTTGATTGTGTGTGTGTGTGGGGGGGGAACTGGCTTATTTCACTTAACATAATGTTCTCAAGGTTCATACATGTTGTAGTATTTGTAATACTTTCTTTCCTTTTTTTTCCCCAGTTCAAACTCATGTACTTTATCTTCTGTTGTGATCCAATCTTTCTTTTTTTTTCTGATTATTATTATTTTATTTTTTAAAATATTTTTTCAGGAAGGAAGAAAAGTTTATATTTCCATTTAAAGAAACAAACAAGAAAAATATTTTAACAAATTGCTGAACCTATCAACAACTCAAAAGAAACTAAAACGTTAAAACTAGGAAAACAAAGCATAGTAAAAAAAAAGAAATCAGTAATGTTTTACTCAAAAGTCATAAAGTTCTATTTTGCTAGTTGAGTCTTATGTTCAAATTCTCTTCAGTTGAATATGCAGAGTTACTGTGGACCAATCTTTCCATTTAAATCCTAGGAGTTAACATTCAACGTTGTTACTGATATTTCTTGTCCCTAGCATTAAATTGGTCATTTTCTTGGTTTCCTTTAGTTCTCTTCTTTCTGTATGTGTCTTTAGTTTTCCTGGTCAAGCACTCCTTTCAGAACTTCTTGAGTGGGTCTGCTACTGGCAAATTCTTTCAGGTCTTGTTTATTTTGAGAATGTTTTTATTCTTTCTTTCCATATAAAGGATAATCTTGCCAGGTATAGTATTCTTGGCTGAAACTGTTTTTCACTTAACACTTTGAATATATATTCCCATTCTTTCCTTGCTCGCACTGATTCTGATGAGAGATCTGAGGTTAGCCTGATGGGATAATCTTTATAAATAACCTGATGTTTCTCTCTTGCCAATTTTAGTATCTTGTCTTTGTCTATAGATTTGACCAGTCTGGCTATGATGTGCCTTGGGGAAGATCTTCTTGGGTTGATTCTATTAGGGGTCCTTTGTATTTCTTGGCTCTGGATTTTTCAATTCCTGTCTAGATTTGGAAAGTTTTCTTCCAAGATTTTATGGAATAGATTATCAATGCCCTTATTAGTTTCCTCACCTTCTGGGATACTGATTATCCAGATGTTTGGGTGCTTCATGCTGTCTAGTATTTCTTGTATAGTGTTCTCAATTTTTTGGGTTGTTTTCTCAGTTTTTTTTTTGGTTATTTTTTTCTAGATCACAGGTTTTGTCTTCAATATCCAAGATTCGATTTTCTGCATGGACTAATCTGTTTTTAATACTTTCAAGGGAGGTTTTGACTTCCTGAATGGAAGCCTTCATCTCTAATAGCTCCATTTGATTCTTTTTTATGGTGGGGATTTCCTCTTTCAAGGCATGAAAGGACTTTAACTTTTTATGGTGGGTATTTCCTCTTTCAGGTCATGAAAGAACTTCAACACTTCTTGGAACTCGCTGTCTTTTTTCTCCTGCATCTTCTGGAATTCACTATCTCTCAGCTCTTGCATCTCGTTTAGTTTTGTCACTATGAATATTCTGAAGTCTCTATCAGACATTTCCATGAATTCTACTGTACTGTCTGGGGATGATGAGGGATTGTTCTTTCCCTTAGGGGAGAGACATTTTCTTGGTTTCTCATGTTTCTTGTGCCTCTGTGGTTGTTTCTGGTCATTCTGTGATTAAAAGCCCTCCTACACAGTGCTTCACAATGTGGTATTGATATTAAGATTAGGAGTTCAGATTTGTAAAAAGAATTTTTTTCCTTAGAGCAGGAGGTTCAATAAGTGTTGAGGGTTTCAATGACTCTGAAAGTATTCAGATTCTTGGGTTCCTTCCACATTTTAGCTAATATGTACAGTGCTGTTATAAACATGAATATACAAAGACCTCTTTGAGACCTTGCTTTTAATTTTTTAATATTAAGAGAGGAATTGTTAGATCATATGATAAGCTATTTTAAATTTTTTGAGGACCCATTGTACAGTTTCTATAGTGATTGTACCTTCTTATATTCCCACCAACAATGTACAGGGTTCCAGTTTCTCCATGTCTTTGACAATACTTGTTATTTTCTGTTTTGTATTGTAACCATACCCATGGGTGTGAAGTCATATCCTTCTGTAGATTTATTTATCTATTTATTTTTTTTATCTACTTTTAATTGTTAGAGCGTGTGTGTGCTCACCAGAAACAGACCAAAAAAAAGAGAGGAAGAGAGTACCCATCACTGGAGTGTCGTCATGCTACAAACCCTTCTCCTCCATTTCATCGTCTCATTGGGATTTTGAGCACATATATACATGCACCTGGTGTGTTTTCCAAGTCACCAGCGCCATGCTTTAAATCACATTTAATCATGTGATAGCCAGCTCCCTGAACAACTAGGCTACAGGGCTGGTCCTCATTGCAGTCTTAATTTGCATTTCTGTAATTATTGGTGATGTCAATCTTCTTTTCATGTACATATTAGGCACTTTAAAATATCCTTTAGAGAAATATCTGTTTACATCTTTTGCCTGTTTTACAGTTGTACTGGCTGAGGTTTCCTTGCTGAGTATGAAAAATTCTCTCTTTATAATTATGTGTTGCATAATGACATTTTGTTTATCAACAAACCACATATATGATGGTTCCATAAGGAGCGTATAAGCCATACCACATAGCCTGTGTGTAGCAAGTTATACCATCTAGGTTTGTGTAAGTGCATTCTATGATGTTCAAATAATGAAATTACCTAAGGACACACTTCTCAGAACTTAGCCCTGACATTAAGAAACACATAACTGTAATCGGGACATTAATCTCATATCAGATATATGATTTGCAAATAATTTCCCCCATCCCATTAGTTACCCTTTTACTCTGATAAAACAGTTTTTTTGATGCACACATTTTTTGAGAGTTTTTTTTTTTTTTTTTTTAATAGATCCCTGCCCTCCTATGTAGAGCTTGTTCCTAAGTTGGACTCTAGCCCTAAGCCTGACCCTAGCCTATCCCTGAGCCTTGTCCTATATCCTAACTTGGGACTCAAACTGTCTGCCTCTTGAGTTCTAAGTCTGCTTGCCTATGCACTGTGCTAGCCTAGCATATGAGAAATTTTTGCTTTAAGGTGCTTGAGCTCCCCAGAGAGACAGAGAGTAAGAAAGCAAGAAATCACCTCTCAGAGGGATGGTCATGCCACAATCCCTTCTCCTCCATTTTCCTCTCAGGGTTTTGGACATGCATACACTGCACCTGGCATGAATTTTAAGTCACCAGGTCCAGGACTCAGAGTATTCAACTACACGGGAGTCCAGCAATGTAACCATTATACTGTCTGCTGGTCCCATGATGCACAAAAATGTTAAGTCCAATTAGAATCCAGTTTGTCTGCCTTTTTTTCTGATTGCCTATACCTTTGTGTTCACATCTAAAATATCATTGACTAATTAAATGCCATGAATATTTTGCTGTTTTCTTCTAAGAGTCTTATAGTTTAGATTTTACATTTAGATATTTGATTCACTTGGGGGTAACTTTTCTGTATGCTGTTAAATAAGGGTCTAACTTCATTTTTTTGTATGTGTATGAATATCAAGTTTTCCCAGCATCATTTGTTGAAAAGACTACTTTTGCCCTATTAAGTACTCCTGGCACTCACATCAAAAAAACATTTGACTGTAAATACAAAGGATTATTTCTGGGCTTTCTATTTGGTTTTTTTGATCCATAAGTCTGTGTTTATGTTAGTACCACACTGTTTTTATTATTGTGGCTTTGTAGTAAGTTTTGAACTCAGGAAATGTGAGTCCTCTAGCTTTGTTCTTTTCCAAGATTGTTTTAGCAATTTGGGATCTTTGAGATTCTATCTAAATTTTAAAACAGGCTTTTCTATTTCTGCAAAAATATGGTTGTTGAGAATATAATAGGGACTGCACTGAATCTATAGATTGCTTTGGATAATATCAATTTCTTAACAATATTTAGTCTTCAAACCCATGCACATGAAATATGTTTCCACTTATTTAAATGTTTTAAAATTTAACAGTATTTTGAAATTTTCATTATACAGATCTTTCAACTCCTTGGTTAAGTTAATTTTCCAATGTTTTATTCTTTTTCATGCTCTTGTAAATAGAATTATTTTCATAATTTCTTTCTCATATTGTTCATCATTAGTACATAAAGATGCAACTAACTATTTTTTTTGAAAGAACTATTTAACTTTCTATCTTTCTTTCTTTCCTTAAATTTGATGAGAGAGAGAGAGAAAATGAGAAAGCAAGCTGCCAGGTCCAGGACTCGAACCTCAGTCAGCCATGTGGGAGCCCAATGTCCTTAACCACCATGCCACCTGCTGGTCCCACAACTAAGTTTTACATTTTTTTTTAAGATAGGGTCTTGCTATGACATGATCCTTCTGCCTCAACTTCCCAGCTGGGACTATAGAGGTGTGTTATCACACCCGGCTCTTTTTTTAGAAAGGATCTTGTTATGTTGCCCAGGCCAGCTTCAACCTTATGATCCTCCTGTCTCATCCTCCTACATCAGTGGGATTAAGGCATATGCCTCTGCACCCAGTGAAATGAAACCAACTGTTCTGTATTGATCTTGTATCCTGCAACTTTGCCAAATTCATCTGTTAATTGTAACATTTCTCATGTGTGTATGTGTGTAAAAGTTTAGGGTTTTCTTCATGTAAGATCATATCTATAAACAAATTTACTTTTTCCTTTTCAATCTGTTTACCCTTTACTTCTATGTTGAATAGAAGTGGTGAAAGTGGGTATTTTTGCCTTGTTCTAGATCTTAGAGAAAGGCTTTCAGTCTTTCACAATTGAGGATGATGTTCACTGTGGGTTCTTATATATGGTTTTTATTATATTGAGATGCTTTCTTTCTATTCCTAGTTTGTTAGGTGTGTTTTTGTTTTGTCTGTTTTATCATAGGAAGGTGTTGAATTATGTCAACTACTTTTACTATGTCAGTTGAGATTGCAATGTGGTTTTTGTTGTTGCTGTTCATTCTGTTAATGTGATGTATTCCATTGATCACTCCCTATATGTTGTCCCATTCCTACATTCCAGGAATAAATCCCACTTGGTCAACGCTATGATCTTTTTTTTTTTTTTTTGAGAGATTTTCACTGTAGGGCGCGTGCGCTCGCCAGACAGACAGAGAGAGACATAGAGACAGAAAGCGAGAAATCACCCCCCAGGGGGGATGGTCACGCTGCAATCCCTTCTCCTCCATTCTCCTCTCGGGATCTTGGGCATGCACGCACACGCGCCCGGCGTGAGTTTTAAGCCACCGGGTCCGGGACACGAACCACGGTCGACTACGTGGGAGTCCAGCGACATAGCCATTACGCTAACTGCAGGTTCCCAACACTATGATCTTTTTAATATTTCGCTGAATTCAGTTTGCTAGTACTTTGTTGTAGATTTTAGCATCGACATTCATAAAGGTTGGTAATCTTATTTATGTGTGTCTTTGTCTCGCTTTGCTATCAGAATAATGCTAGGCTCATAGAATGAAATAGGAAGTGTTCCTTTCTCTTCAGTTTTGGAAGGGAGTTTAAAAAGGACTGATACTAATTTTGTTTAAATATTTGGTAGAATTCATCTGTGAAGACATTACAGGGCTTGTTTTGGGGGGGAGAATTTTTACAGATTCAGTCTCCTTGTTAGTTTTATCTATTCAGCTCTTCTTCTTGGTGACATGGTCTTGGTGGGCTTTGTGTTTTGAAGAATTTCTCTCTCTCCCTTGCCTTAAACTGGTATTGCTTTGTTATTAGGCATTACATAAAAATATTTTTTGAGAGTAAAATGATTCTGTAGACTATTTTGAAATAAATTATACTTTTAACAATGGCATTGTTTGCCAAATATAGTCTCCAAATAGCAGGAATCTAAACAGCTAGCTAGCAAGTGAGAGATAGCCAGTGATCATTGTTTTCCCACAAGACACCCTATTTCAGTGAGATACTGAAGGCGTTGACAATATTAACCCAAAGACTATGATAGAGTAGATTTCACTAGCCTAGACTGGTCACTTTTCACTTAGGAAATGAAAAGGCCACACCTTCTTGTGAACCTGTGAGTCAAATTTTTCTTACCTTAGAGCCTTGTAATTCAGTAAGTTAACAGTTACTTGAATAGTGTCTTATCCAACATCGATGATCCCTTCTAATTCTGGATCTTTTAAAGAATCCAGTAACTTTTAAGAAACTTGTAATAATTTTTCTCTTTTTAAATTCTGGTTACTGAATTTAATTAATGAATTATGAAGGAGTACTAGTTGCAGGAACAACTGCAGAGTTTCACTGGGTACGTCCATCTTTGCCCGTTTGCCTAAAAGTTGTGAATTCCCCCAGTGGTGTGATCTCTTTCAACATCGTAAGGTCTGAAAAGCCCTTGCAATAAAGACGGCACTGGAGACACCCAGAGGAGGGGCAGATCCAATGTGTATCTCTAATAGACTGTCTGAAGAGACCAATTTCTCTACAGTTAAAATAAAATTAAGTGCAGAAAATAAGATTTTTCTATGTATGTATCTCATTTGCATAGAGTCACAGGCTATATTTCCATCAAAAGCTACCGTGACATAAATATGATTTCCTAAATTGTTATGAAAAGCAATTTGAATATTGGGCCTGAGGTTCCGAGTTCAACCTAGTGATTTCTTATAGTTTTTGTGACAACTCGAAGGCTGACTAATGTTTCTAGTTTCCATTGGGAAAACATGCTGATGAGAGTTATGATTTGCTAGAAAGAGAGAAAGAAGAAAAAACCCCACATGCTATAAAGTTAAAATGCACTTTGTTGTTTTTAGGGTTTTGATTTTGTTTTGTTTTGTTTTTTTGAGAGGTTTTTGCTATAGGGTACATGTGCTCTCCATAAAGACAGAGAGAGACAGAGAGACAGAAAGTGAGAAATCATCCCCCAGGGGGGATGGCCACGCCGCAATCCCTTCTCTTCCATTCACCTCTCAGAATCTTGGGCATGCACGCACACGTGTTTGATGTGAGTTTAAGCTACCGGGTCCAGGACTCAAGCCGCAGTTGATTACATGGGAATTCAGCGACACAACCATTACACCAACTGCTAGTCCCTTGTTTTTGATTTGTTTTTTTTTTTTTTTATACGGTGTGTGCTCACCAGACAGAGACAGAGACAGAGAGAGAAAAAGGGAAGGCGAGAAATCATCTCCCAGGGAATGGCCACACTGCAATCCCCTCTCCTCCATTCTCCTCCTGGGATTTTGGGCACATACACACACAGCATGATTTTCAAACCACCGAGTCTGGGACTCGAACCATGCTGTTGGTGGGACCCAGCCACCTTCACCTCCCTAAAGTGCACTTTCTAGTTAGCTAAGATCTTGGCCAGGCTTGTAGTAGCAAAAGTTGATTCTGGGAAACTTTTAATGTACCATTCATGTCCTCCAATTCTGCAATGGGTTCTTTTGTTCAAAATGGTGGACCCATGTTTATGTTTTCCTTCCTCTCTCCCTCCCTCTTTTTCCACTCTTTC
>NW_006160208.1:73225-139394 GCF_000334495.1 Tupaia belangeri chinensis | reverse complement strand
TTCCTTCCCGGCCCACCTTCTTTCCTTCTTTTTGTTTTTAGAGGTTTTATTTATTTCTTTCATGGGCAAGAAAGACAGAGAGAGCACCCTCACAGAGTCTTGGGGCTGTGATAAAGCCCTGGTCTCAGCCAACCCCAGATCATGGGTACATGCGTGCCCAGCATATTCAGGAAGTCTCCAGATGTGAACCCGGGACCTTCTCAAATAGATCAGCCTTGCAGAGCATGGCATTTTACCTCTGTGTCACTGTCTGGTCCCATGTTTTATTTCTAACGTTTAATGAGTAGTATGGCTTCGAGCAGCCTCAAATTTCTGTGATGTTTAAGGACACTAGCATTTAGCGTGTCCATTGTAAGGCAGATAATGCTATGACTAAAAATATTAGGTTGCCAGGAGAGTCATGACACATTTTTGCATAGAAAAATATATCGCGACTTTCCAGATGACCATATATATATATATACATATATATATATATATACACACACACACACACATATATATGTCTAAATACTAATTTATGAATGTTTCCATCACCCAAATGAAAAAAAAATAGTCATCATTTCTTCTAGATGTTTAAAGTAAATGGCCTTGGGCCACCAGGTGCAATGGTAGTTGAGGTGTTGCACGCCCACACGGCTGCCCATGGTTGTACAAGTCCAGGAACTGGTGAGGAGCTTTCTTTCTCACTCTCCCTATCTCTCTCTCTGTCTTTCTCTTGTCAAATTGAATAATAATAATAATTAATAAAATTAAACTTTTCATTCTAAAAAATAATAAATAGCCTAAATTTGTTCATAACTTTTTATTTTTTTAATTCATTTTATTTTGTAATTGAGATTTATTGAGGATCAGTATAGACATTTCAATTTGTACTCAATTCTCTTTTTTTTGGGAGAAGTTTTTGCTACAGGGCACATGTGCTCACCTGAAAGAGAAAGACAGCAAGCGAGAAATCACCCCCCAGGAAGCATGGCCACGCCGCAATCCCTTCTCCCTTCTCCTCTCAGGATCTTGGGCACGCACGCACACGTATCGTCTTGAACTTAAGCCACCAGGTCTGGAACTCAAACCGCGGTCGGATACATGGGAGTCCAGCAACATAGCCATTATGCCAACTGCTGGTCCCATGTATTCAATTCTTAACATATGTACCAAAAATTGAAAAAGCTAAGTATTGTGATTCTTTTGAAGTTATCCCAGTGACATTCCAGCTTCAAATTCGTAGACAAATTTTCCTTAAGCACCACTGTCTTCAAATGTTGAAAACTGATATGTAAGTCTCACCTAATCACAATTTAGTGTCATACACACTACATACTTCAAATTTCCAATCTTTCACAGCACATTAACAAGATTATTAGGAAAACTAGATTACTACGACCATAGATATTACAGAGTGCACACAATTCTGACAAGGAGAGCAACAATCAAAGTGGTTTTCTTTAGGAAACACTACTACTAAAAAACGCAATAGAAGTAATTTAAAATATTCAAGACACATTAAATGCATGACTATGACTCCAAACTGCCATTTAGTATGCTTTGTATTTAGGATATAAAAACGACCCACCTGTCCCCACCTATGGAATGTTAAGCTGACACGCAAGAGAGTCAAAGCCTACTATAAGTCAGTAGCTCACTGTTTTCTGGCTGTACTGAGAAATAAACAACCAGTAAATTATTTCATCTCTTTAAAAAAGCGCTTACACTTAAAAAATGGGGTGAGGTGGGATTCTCTTCTTCTTAAAAATGTTTCTAGAGCTACTAAAAAACTTGTGTTTACAAAACATTTGATAAAAATATTCCTCTGGATTGTATAAGAAGGGACATGGGGACCATTGGTGAGACATGGGATATGACATTACTCACACTGGACTTCTTTCTCGCCTGCTTCATCAGAGGGTGGATCTCCTCATTTTTAGTGTCTCCATTTTCTGCAGGTAAATCTTCTTTAGTGTCTTGGTTGGCCACTTCAGCCTGTTTCCCCCTGGCTCCTCTTTTCCCTCTTGTTTGCACTCTGTCTGAAAATGTGTCCTTCCCTGCCACCTTTTCTGGCTTCATCTCCACTTTCGCAGGAGCAGATTCAGCTGACCACCTCGCGATCTCCTCTTGGGCTCTCCCTTGGCTGCCCCTTCAGCGGAGCTGACCTTCCTCTTGGGCGTCTTGGCTGCAGGCAGGGTGCATGGTGGGTGCCTGGGAGGCCAGGCGTGCTTATAGCCTTTGCGGAGTTGATCAGATAAACCCTATTGCTCCTCCTGCTGCCCAAGCTGCTCTATCTTTTCATTAAAAAAAAAATTATTTTATTTAACTTTATTTATTTATTTTTTAATCTTAATTTGACCAGAGAAGGACAGAGTGAGAGAGAGAGAAAGTGAGAAAGCAAGGTGCCAGATCTGGGACTTGAATCACGGTTGGCCATGTGGGACCTAACTACCACCCCACCTGCCGCTCCCAATATCTTTTTATTTTTTAAGAGAGATTTTTTGGTATAGGGCACGTGTGCTCACCAGAGAGACATAGAAACGGAAAGTGAGAAATCACCCCCCCCCCAAGGGGAGAGTCATGCCACAATTCCTCTCCTCCATTCACCTCTCAGCATCTTGGGCACGCATATACTCACACCCAGCCTGAGTTTTAAGGTCCCAGGTCAGGAACTTGAACCACAGCCAATTACGTGGCAGTCCAGCGACACAACTATTACACCATCTGCTGGTCCCAATTTGTTCATATTTTATATTCTGTTTACTTTCTACAGTCTCTATAAATAAGTATCCATAATAATTCTTAGTTTGTATCTCTGCTGTTTCTTCTTATTGATCTTATTGCTTTCTATCTTATTAGTCTAGTCAAAGACCTTCGGCTTTGTTAATTCTCTCTATTGCAAAATGTTTTCTATTTTATATATTTCTGCTTTTATATTTATTATTTTATTCCTTCTATCTTTGGGGGGACTAATTCAGCTATTTTTTCTGACTTCATAAATTGAATGCTTATGTCATAAATGTAAAACCTGGTTCTTTCCTGGTGTGAGCATTTGAAGCTGTAACTTTTGCTATCAATACCACTACCTCTTACATATACCTCTTACATATTTAATATGTACTAGTTGGTTATTGTTCTATTGTAAATATTTTATAGTTTTCATTAGGCTCTCTTGTTTGTAATTATTTACAAGTGTATTTTGTATCCTCAAATGTATTATGATTTTCTACCTTTTAAAAATGTGTATTTGGGGGCTAGCGGGTGGCATGGTGGTTAAAGGTACTGGGCTCCCACATGGCCAACCATGGTTCAAGTTATGGACCTGGTGGCTTCCTTTCTCACTTTGCAT
Source organism: Tupaia belangeri chinensis (assembly GCF_000334495.1). Lineage (NCBI taxonomy): Eukaryota > Metazoa > Chordata > Mammalia > Scandentia > Tupaiidae > Tupaia > Tupaia belangeri. Next base: position 136,060 of record NW_006160208.1, on the reverse strand, counting down.
CTCTCTGTCTCTTTCTGGCCAAACTGGAAAAAAAATTAATAAAGATAAAATAAAATAATTCTTAAGAAAAATATTTTTGTAAAAAAAATGTGTATTTGTTTATTTCTTCCATGAGAGAGAGAAAGACAGAAAGAGAGAAAGAGAGAGGCACCCCCATCAAAGTCTTCATGCCACAATCTTCCTCCAGCCTCAGCCAGCCGGATTCGTGAACATACATCATGTGTGCTTTATGTGTACAGGGCGGCCTCAGGACATGAACCCATGGCCTTTCCAGGTGGGTCCAGTTGCATTAGCCCTGACCACTGCCTGGTCCTGATTGTCTACCTTTTGTTGTTTTTGATGTCCAGTGTACTTGCTATGTGGTCAAAGAATATGCTCTGAATACTATTATTCCACTGGGATGCATTGAGTTTTTCAGAAAGCATATCATGAGGTCTGTTTTTTTTTAAATGGGTAGATAAATTCTTTTTTTTTTTTTTTTTGAGAGTTTTTTGCTATAGGGCGCGTGTGCTCGCCAGACAGAGAGAGACAGAGAGACAGAAAGCGAGAAATCACCCCCCGGGGGGATGGTCACGCCGCAATCCCTTCTCCTCCATTCTCCTCTCAGGATCTTGGGCACGCACGCACACGCGCCCGGCGTGAGTTTTAAGCCACCGGGTCCGGGATACGAACCGCGGTCGACTACGTGGGAGTCCAGCGACATAGCCATTACGCTAACTGCTGGTTCCCGGTAGATGTATTCTTGAAAAGAATATGTATTAAGAAAAATGTATTCAGAGAATGTATTCAGAGAAAGAGAGAAACACAGATCTTCATTGTCCATTATATTGTTCAAATTCCACATTATTAATGAATTATAAAAAATTATTTTCAGGACTAGCAGATGGTTTGGTGGTTAAGGCATTGGACTCCCACATGACTGACCGTGGTTCCAGTCTTGAACCTGGCAGCCTTCTTTCTCACTTTCTCTTTCTCTCTCTGTCTCTCTGGTCAAATTTTAAAATAATAATCAATAAAATTAAAATAATTCTTATAAAATTATTCTCTTTCCCAATTACTAGGGTTATGTTGAAATCTTCCACTATGAAAGTGGATTTAAATATTTCTCTTTGTAGCTCTCAAGTTTTTACTAAATGTTCTTTGAGACTATGTTATTAGGTATATACCAGTTTAGACATGTCATATCTTCCTGAAGAGTAGAACAACCTTTTGTCATTAGATAGAATATATGTCTCCTATTACTCAGAATTATCTTCATTAGTATACCTTTATTCATTTTTTTATTTAAAAAATTTCTACATCCTATGTTTTACATCAGTCCATATAAATAGTATATATTGTGATTTTTATATTTTTTCCAGTTTGAGAATATTTGTTGTTTAATGGACAAGTTTGTTTATTTAAATATCTATCGGGGCCAGCAGGTGGCACGGTAGTTAGAGGTGTTGGACTCCCACATGGCTGACCGTGGTTCAAATTCCAGACCTGGTGGCTTGTTTTCTCACTTTCCCTCCCTCTCTCAACCACTGGGTCCTTCTCTGATCAAATTAAAGTAAATAAAGTTAGAGAAAATAATTATTTTAAAAATCTATCTATCTATCTATATTGGGATTTATTACTTCTTATTGTGTATTTTCTCTATATTCTCTTTCCTTCTTTTTGATTTTTTTCTTATTCTATTTTTCTCTCATATATTAGTTTGAAAGTCGTATTCTGTATATTCATTATTTTAGCAGTTACCATAGTTTCTTAAAATATATATTTAACCACATCTAAAATTAATTAGTAATTTTATCTTCTTTTTAAAGAGAATTATTTATTTTGGGGAACCAGCAATTAGCGTAATGGCTATGTCGCTGGACTCCCATGTAGTCGACCGCGGTTCACGTCCCAGACTCAGTGGCTTAAAACTCACGCCGGGCGCGTGTACGTGCGTGCCCAAGATCCCGAGAGGAGAATGGAGGAGAAGGGATTGCGGCGTGACCATCCCCCCTGAGGGGTGATTTCTCACTTTCTGTCTCTATGTCTCTCTCTGTCTGTCTGGCAAGTGCACACGCCCTATAGCGAAAAAAAAAAAAAAAAACACCTCTCCAAAAAAAAGGGAATTATTTATTTTATCTTATTCATTATTTTTATTTTTCAATTTGCTATAGTTATCAGAGAGAGACAGAGAGAAAGGGAAAGTGAAAAAGCAAGCTACCAGGTCCAGGACTCAAAACCTAGTTGGCCATGTGGGAGTTCAGTGCCCCAACCAACCACCATGCCACCTACTGGCCCTGTGACTTTATCTTCTTATTACAAATATAGAAGGGTTAGACTGCTTTAATACGGAACATTCCTTCCAACTTGTATGCTACTGCGGACCAGTATTTTCATTTTTATCTCACTTTATGAACATTATCATTGTTTTATTCTTAGTGTTTGTTCATATTTACCTAATATTAACAAATATCTTTGCTCACCATTCCTTACATCTCACACCTCCCATTTGTAATAATTTAACTTCTTCCTGAAATCCTTGAAATTTTTATTAGGATGGTTCTCTTAGAGTCAAACTCAGTTTTTGTTTGCTATAAAATATCTTTATCTCTCCTTTTTTCTTAAAATATTGTTTCATACAAACACAATTCTAAGTTGATAAATATTTTTTCTCAGCATATTGAAAATATTGTTCCACTGTCTTCTGACTTACATTGTTGATGCTGGGAGGTCATCAGTATTAATTGATATAATTGTTCCACCGTCTTCTGACTTACATTGTTGATGCTGGGAGGTCATCAGTATATAATTGCCATTTCTATTAAGTAACGTATCTTTCTCTCTGGCTGCTTTTATCATATTCCTTTTTTATTTATTTATTTTTTGCACTCAGCAATTTTAATGTTACTAGGCAAGCATTGTGTTTATTTGTCTTCTTTGATATTAGTGGATTTACTATATTCGAGATTGGTATTTCTTTTTAACAATTTCAGTACAATCCAGTTATTTAATATTTTTTCTCTCCTCTTCTTTTTTATTAAAAAAATAAATTGCCAGCAGGTTCGTGCTTTCATCAGAGAGAGGCAGAGGGATGTAAAGAGAGAAATCATCGCCACTCCCATGGGGAATGGTCCCATGCAATCCCTTCTCCATTTCTCCTTTCTGTCAGGATTTTGGGGATGCATGCACATGCATTCAGTATTTCTCAGGTCACTGGGTCCAGGGTTTGATCCATAGGGATGGTCACATGGGCTTTGACTGCTTTAACCACTAAGCTATGAAACCAGTCCATCTCTCCTCTTCTCTTTTTCTGGATGTCCAATTAGTTGAGTTATACCTTAACACACTAGCTACTGTCTCTTAACATATCTTTCATATTTTTCAACTTTTGGTCTCTTGGTGTTGTATTCTAGGTTATTTCTTTGGCTATAGCTTCTAGATGACTAATTTTCTTATCAGACATATCTTCTGTTTAACTTTCTACTGAGTTTCTAGTTTCAATTATTATATCTCATCTCTAAAGTTCTTTTCCAAAGTAATTGCTTATGTGATTTAACATTTCTACCAGGAATACTTGGTGTTCCATAGTCTCACCAGTATTTGGGTGGTCATATTTTTAATTTTAACTATTTTCGTGCATCTGTAGTTGTATCTCATTGAGGTTTTAGTCTGAATTTCTCTGATGACTAATGATATTGAGTACCTCTCATGTGCTTGCTGACTATTACTATACCTTGTCTTGTGTGTAATACTTTTGTCTATTTAAAGAAATTAATTAACCTTATTAGGAATCTGAGTATATTTTGTATATAATTCCTTATCTTGTACACTATTTTTTTTAGAGGTTTTTGCCTTAGGTCACATGGGCTCACTGAGCAAGAGACAGAGACAGCGAGAGGGAAAGTGAGAAATCACCCCCCAGGGGAGAGGGCCACACCACAATCCCTTCTTCTCTATTCTTCCCCCAGGATCTTGGGCATGTATGCACACATGGCTGGTGTGAGTTTCAAGTCACCAGGTTCTGGACTCAAACTGTAGTCGGCATGTGAGAGTTCAGTGATGTAACTGCTATACCATCTGCTGGCCCCTATTTTGTACATAACTCTTTGTCAGATATATGTGTTTTATTTTCTCCCAGTTTGCAGTTGTCTTTTTTTATTTTATTAACTGTGATTTTTGAAGCACAGAAATTTGGCCCAGCTATGGTGGTAGAGCAGTAGAGTACTGATCTGCAGTGTGGGAAGTCACATCACCAACTGTGAGTTGAGATCTCCACTCAGCTTCAGATTCCGAGTCAACCTGAAACATAAGAGGTACATGTATCCCCAGGATCCTGACTGGCTTTCAGGTTGGAGAAAAGGACTGACAGTGTGATGAGACCCTGTCAAGGGCACCTGTCTCTCTGTTTCTCTTGCACTCTCTCATATGTTATTTTGCACACTTTCTCATGAAAGAAAGAAAAAAAAATTTTTTTTTTAAGAAAAAAAAATTTTTTGAGAGTTTTCTGCTATAGGGTGTGCTTGCCAGAAAGACAAAGAGACAGAAAGTGAGAAATTACCCCCAGCGGGGGATGACCGAGCTGCAATCCCTTCTCCTCCATTCTCCTCTCTGGGATCTTGGGCACGCACACACCCGCACCCAGCGTGAGTTTAAGCTAGCGGGTCTGGAACTCGAACTGCAGTCGACTAAGTGAGAGTCCAGCAACATAGCCATTATGCCAACTGCTGGTCCCCCAAGAAAGAAATTTTTTTAAGTGAAATACAGAAAGAATGTTTTCAGTTTCTTTTGCGTTTAGTGCATTCTGTGTCCTAGCTACAAAAGCTTTTCCTATCATAAGTCTCTAAAGATTTTCTGTTTTTTTTTTTTTTCCTGGAAAGTTTGTAATTTTAGCTTTTACAATTAGATCTATACTTATTTTACAGTGAGTTTTAGTGTGTGAGGTAAGTGATGTACATGTTGAGGTTTATTCTGCTTTACATATAGATTACTAGTTTTTCCAATACCATTTGTTGAAGATGATCTTTTCTCTCATTGAATTACCTTGTAACTTTGGTCAAAAATTAATTGGGCAAATTAAGGTTTATTTTTTGCATTCTATATCTGCAACATTGACCTACATGCCTAGTCTTATGCTAAATCAACGCTGTTTTCATTACATAGCTTTATAGTAGGGCTTGAGAGCAGGTAGGGTAACTCCCTCAACTTTGTTTTTCTTTTTCAAAACAATTTGACTCTCTTAGGTTTTTTCATTTCTGTATATATTTTAGAGCCAGATTTTTTTATTTTTTGAAAGAGAGAGAAAGAGAGAGAGATTTTTGCTATAGGGCATGTACATTCACCAGAGAGAAAGAGAATGAAAAATCATCCCCCAGAGGAGATAGCCATGCCACAATTCATTTTCTTCCGTTCTCCTTTTGGAATTTTGGGCATGCATGCACAAGTGCCCAGTGTTTTTTCTTTCTTTTCTTTCTTTCTTTCTTTCTTTTTTCTTTTCTTTTCTTTTTCTTTTCTTTTTTCTTTTTTCTTTTTTTTTTTTTTTGTGAGAAAGAGTTTTACTGTAAGGTGTGTGCATTCACTGGAGAGAAAGAGACAGACAAAAAGACAGAAAGTGAGATGTTACTCTCTCCCCCACCTCCCACCCCAGGGGAGATGGTCACGCTGCAATCCCTTCTCCTCAATTCTCCTCTTGGGATTTTGGGCATGCATGCATATGCACCTGGTGTGAGTTTTAAGCCACCAGATTGGGACTCAAACTGCAGTTGACTACATGGAAGTCTAGCAACATAACCATTATGCCTTCTGCTGGTCCCTGTCCAGTATGTTTTTCAAGCTATTGCTCAGGGACTAGAACTGTGAAGTTGGCCAGCTGTCTTAACCACCATGCCACTGTCTGGCCCACAGTAGCTTTTTTTTTTTTTTTTTTTAATTAAGGGTTTTGTTTATTTGCTTGCTTGTTTGTTATGAGGTGCATGCATTCGCTGAAGAGAGACACAGAAAGATAAAAAGGGAAAGCAAGAAAGCACCTCACAGGGAGAATGGATATACCGCAGTCTCATTTCCTCCATTCTCCTCTACGGAATTTGGGCATGCATGCACACACACCCAGCATGTTTTTCAAGACACCAGGTCTGAGACTCAAACCATGCAGTTGGCCATCTAGAATCTAGCCACTTTAACTGCTATGCTACCCTCTCGTCCAATTGCAGTAGCTCTTAAAAGAAATTCCTTAGCATGTAATCATATTATCTGCAATTAAAGACAGTTTCATTTTTCCTCTTCAAACCTATAGGTGTCCCTGCTTTATTTTTGTCTTACTGTACTGATTAGAAGTCTAGAAGAAGGTTGAATAGATACGATGAGAAAAGACTCAGAGAAAAGACATCTTTCCCTGGTTCCAGATAAAGAGGAAACCCTTCTATCTTTCACCATTAAGTATGTTAGTAGCAATGTTTTTATAGGCGTTGTTTATCAGGTTGAGGAAATTTCCTTGTATTTCTAGTTTGATAAGTTTTTTAAAATAATAAACGAGTGTTTATTTTAATCACAAATGAGTACATTTTGTCAAAGACAATTATTTTGTGGAAATAGAGGTTTTTGCTAAAGGACGCATGCACTCGCCAAAAAGACTGACAGAAACAGAGAGACAGAAAGTGAGAAATCATCCCCCAGGGGGGATGGCCACAGTGCAATCCTTTCTCCTCCATTCTCCTCTTGGGATCTTGGGCACGCACGCACACACACCTGGCGTGAGTTTAAGCCACTGGGTCTGGGACTCGATCCGTGGTCGACTACATGGGAGTCCAGCGACATAGCCATTACGCCAACTGCTGGTCCCTGTCAAAGACTTTTTAAAAATTTATTGAGAAGATTATATGTTTTTTCTCTTTCCTTCTTTTATTGTTGTGGATTAAACTGATTAAGTTTTGAATGTTAAGCTAATTTGGCCTTCCTGAGATATGTCCCATTTGTTCATGGTGCATTATCCATTTCAATTTGCTAGCTTTAGAAGATAACTTTCTTCATCTCTGTTCATGATCAATATTGGTCTTAATTTTTTTTATCATAAAGTTTTTGTCTTATTTTGATATCAGGCTAATGGTGACCTCATAAAATTAGTTGGAAAGTGTTTCATTTATTTAACGTGACTAATCCTATTTTCACGTTCCTCTTGTTTCTGTTTTGGTAATTTATGTCTTCAAAGGACTTTGTCCACTTCATCTATGTTGTTATTATAAATTCATAATATATTCTTATTATTATTTCATTTCTATACAATCTGTTGTACTGTTGTCTCTCTCTGATACTCGTGATATGGGTCTTTCAATTAACCTGCCAGGGCTACCATTAAAAAACCAAACACACACACACAGACTTGGTGGCCTAGAAAACAGAAATTTGTTTTCTCACCTTTCTGGAGGCTGTAAATCCAAGGATATGATGACATCAGAGCTGATTTCTGGTGGGGGCCTCTCCTTTTGGCACGTACACAACATCGTCCCCCTGTGTCCTCAGAGCACCCTTCCTGTGTGTGTGCAGAGGGGACAAGATCCCTGGCGCCTCTTGCTCTTCTTATTAGCATACTAGGTCTGTCAGATTAGGGCCCCTTCCTTATGACCTCGTTTAACCTAAATCATCTTCTTAAAGGTGCTATATCCAAATGTAGCTACGATGAGAGCTAGAACTTTGATAGAGGAACTATTGGGGGGATACAATTCAGTTCATTACATTCTGTTCTTTGCCTTGCTAAAACACATACTCTTCTTACATACAAAATACATTTATTCCATACCAACAATCCCAAGTATATTAACCCTTTCCAGTATCAATTCCATGTCCAAAGTATCATCTATTGATAAATATTATCTAAAGCAGGTATGGGGGAGGCTTGAGGCATGAGACATCCTGAAGCGAAATTCCTTTCTAGCTGTGAACCCATGAAAGCAGATTATGTGTTTCCAAAATACAATCGTGGGTCAGAAATTGGACATACATTTACCTTCCAAAAGGGAAAAAGAAGAAAGAAGAAGGGGTAATGGAACCCATGCAAGCTCAAAACCTAGTAACATTCCATTAGGCCTTACAGATCAAGAGTAAACCTCTTTGACTGGATGCTTAATTCTCTGGGCTTAGTGAGGCATCAATAAACCTCCAAAGCCCTAGAAAATGGATCTACTCACCCCACATCTTCGCAGTGACTCCACTCTTGTTTCGGGCAGCTTATCTCACTGAAACAGGAGAGAAGTCCCCATCTCTGAAACTAAGGACAACACAGTCTTATAGTCTCAGTCTGTAGTAGCAGAGGAAACCCTGGAGATCTCTGAATTGTCCTGGGTCACTCTTTCCTTTCCTTGAAAGATAAAGCACATTCTCAGACAAATAGTTCTGTTAGTATAGAATCCCAGTTGCCCAACAGCCTCTTTATTTAATCCCATCTTTGTTCTCTTTGTTCCTAATTGGTGGTGTCCCTCCTGGTGCAATCCCATTTCTTTCCCTGGTTTCTGATGGTCAGCCATGTAGGAATCCAGTGCCTTAACCACCATGCCACCTGCTGGCCCCTGAGCCTCTATTTTTTATTTCAGACAATTTCACTGTTATTAGAGATTATACTTGGGAACATTAAATCCTTCTAAAAATGATACAGTCTTGGGATCAGCAGTTAGCGTAATGGCTATGTCGCTGAACTCCTACGTAGTCGACCGCAGTTCACATCCCAGACCCAGTGGCTTAAAACTCACGCCAGGTGCATGTGCGTGCGTGCCCAAGATCCAGAGAGGAGAATGGAGGAGAAGGGATTGCGGCGTGGCCATCCCCCCTGGGGGGTGATTTCTCACTTTCTATCTCTCTGTCTCTCTCTGTCTGTCTGGCGAGCGCACGCACCCTATAGCAAAAACCTCTCAAAAAAAAAAAAAAAGAAAAGAAAAAGAAAAAATGATACAGTCTTGGGGCTAGCAGGTGGCGCAGTGGATTCACCCATGACTGACCACAGTTTGAGTACTGGATCTGGCAGCTTGAAAATCATGGCAGGTGCATGTACACATGTGCCCAAAATCCCAAGAGAATAGATGGACTGTGGTGTGATCACCCCCCTGAGGGGGGTGCTGTTTTCTCACTTTCCCTCTCTCTGCTAAATGCATGTGACCTATGGTTAAAAAAAAAAAAAGATACAGACTTGTTATATGGCCCAGTAAATGACTGATCTTAGGAATGTTTCTTGTGTACCTGTACACTCTAAATATGTATATTCTATTTTTGATGGTTATAGTGTTCTAAATGTTCCTTAGATCAAATTGGTTGATAGTGTTATCTATTTTTTTATATTCCTATTGATTTTTCTTTTTTAAAATAACAATTTATTTTATTTAATGTATTATTATTTTTAATATGAACAGTCAGAGAGAGAAAGGGAAAGCAAGAAAGCAAGCAGCCAGGTCCAGGATTTGAACCATGGTTGACCATGTGGGAATCCAGCATCTTTAACCACCACTCCAGATTGGCCAGCCCCATTCCTATTGTTTTTAAGAATTATTTTTATTTAACTTAATTAATTAATTTATTTACATTTTAAAAATTTGACCAGAAAGGAACAGAGTGAGAGAGAGAGAGAGAGAGAGAGAGGGAAAGTGAGAGAGCAAGTGCCAGGTGTAGAGCTCAAACCACAGCTGGCCATGTGGGCGTACAATGCCCTTAACCACCATGCCACCTACTGGCCTGCCCTGTTCCTATTGATTTTTCTAATTGTTCCATCTATTACTTACAAAGTATAACTGTGGGTTTGTTTATTTCTCCCTTCAGATGTGTCAGTTTTTGCTTAATGTATTCTGAAGCTCTGCTAGTAGGGGTGTGTGTGTGTGTGTGTGTGTGTGTGTGTGTGTGTATGTATATATATGTGTATATATATATGCAATCTTTTTAATGAGTTAATTGTCTTTATCTCTGGTGATATTACTGATCTGGATCTACTTTCTCTATCATACTATAGCCACTTCACATTTCATGGTTATCATTTACATGCTACACATTTGTTACCATCTACTGTGGACTAAATTGTGTCTCCCCCAACCCAATTCATATGTAGAAGCTCTAACCCCCAATGTCACCACATCTTTTCCCCCCCTTTTTTATTCATGATAATAGAGCACATGAGCATGAAAGAGAGAGAGAGAGAGAGAGAGAGAGAGAGAGAGAGAGAGAGATGAGGACCCTCCTTAGAATCTGGTCACGCTGTGATCTCCTTTCTCCCTCCAGCCCATTAGATCTAGGGCACTGACCTCCATGCCTGGTATGTTCCTCAAGTTGACTAGGTTGGGAATTTGAACCGTGGTTTCCATGTGGGATCTGGCTTCTCTTGAAACAGCACATTACCAGCGTGCCATGGAGCTGGTCTTGTTTCCATCTAGAGAATGTGCCTTTAGGAGGTTAGTAAAGGTTAAATGAGGTTATGAGAATGGGGCTCTCATCTAATTGGGCTATGGCTTTATCAAAAGAAGAAGTGGTTTTACTCTCTCTCTCTTTCATTCTCTCTATTATATGAATAGCAAGAAAGTTGCCATCTGCAAGTCAGAAAGAGCCTTCACCAGGAACTCAATTGTCCAGTATCCTACCTTAGATTTCTTCTTTTCCATAACTGTGAAAAATAAATTTCTGTTGGACCAGGCGTGGTGTGGTGGTTAAGGCGGCTGGATCCCACATGGCCAACTACATAGCTCAAGTCTTGGACCCAGCAGCTTGAGAAACACACCAAGTATGTATGCACGTGTGCTCAAAGTCCCAAAGGGGAACAGAAATGGAAAAGGGATTACAGCATCACCATTCCCTATGGGGGACTGCTCTTTCACTTTCCCTCTCTGTCTCTCCAGTGAGTGCACATACCCTCTGGCAAAATAAAACAAAAAAGAAACTTCTGTTTAAGCTACCCAGTTTTGTATTTTATTAAAGCAGTCTGAACAGATAAAACAACATTCTTCTATTTTTACCCTATATAAGGGTGTACTGATAGAGAACAGTGGATCTTGATTAATTGTCATTTTTATTTTAATTGTGATGACATATATATCTCATTTCTTCTTTGTTCTTTTTTCTCTTTTTTATGCCTTATTTTAGCTTGATTGCTTTTTTTCTTTTGCAATTATTTTATGTCCATCATTTGCTTGTTTGTTGTATAATTTCTAGTTCTTAGATTTTCCTCTATAGAGTTTATAATATTCATCTTTCAATTATCATGGTCTGGGACCAACAGCTGGAGTACTGGTTAAGGTGCTGGACTCCCACATAGTCCATCACAGTTTGAGTCCCGGACCCGGCGGCTTAAAATTCCCTCTGTGCACATGTGCATGCATGCCCAAAATCCTGAGAGGAGACTAGAAGAGAAGGCATTGCGGTGTGGCCATCCACCCAGCGGGTGACTTCTCACTTTCTGTCTCTTAGTCTCACTCATGAGCACATGCACCCTAGAGCAAAAATCTCTAAAAGTAAATAAATAAATAAATAAATAAGTATTTGTGGTCTATTTTCAAGTAATACTATACCGATTCATGTATAATACAAGAGATTTCTATTTTCTTTTACCCAACCTTTCTACTATTACTGGTATATTTTTGTTTAAACATATTATTATTTTGTTTTAAAAAACTATATTTTTAAAATACTGAGTATTTTTATTTTTTTAAATTGTGATTTCTGGTTTATATATAATCATTGTACATCTTTGTGGGGCATATCATGGTTTTTCAAAGCCTATATATAGTATTTAGCAATCAAATCAAGAATCTAGACATATTAATGTTATTTGACATTGAAAATTACATTACAAACAAATATTTTAAAATGCATTTAAAAATATAAAGAAAGCCTTTTTGAAAGAATTACTTAGGGGCTGGCAGGTGGTTAAGGGTGCTGGATTCACACATGGCCGATGACGGTTTGAGATCTGGACGTGGCAGCTTGCTTTCTCTCTTTCTCTATCTCTCTCCCTCTCACTCTGTCCCTCTCTGGTTAAATAAACCTAAATAAATGAATAAAGTTAAAAAAATTAAAGAATTACTTATTTAATTTTATTTCTTCTTATGATTTTTTTTGGGGGGAGAGGTTTTCACTATAGGGCGCGTGCGCTCGCCAGACAGAGAGAGACAGAGAGATAGAAAGCGAGAAATCACCCCCCAGGGGGGATGGTCACACCGCAATCCCTTCTCCTCCATTCTCCTCTCAGGATCTTGGGCACGCACACACACGCGCCCGGCGTGAGTTTTAAGCCACCGGGTCTGGGACACGAATCGTGGTCGACTACGTGGGAGTCCAGAGACATAGCCATTATGCTAACTGCTGGTTCCCTCTTCTTATGATTATTTTTAAATTTGCTACAGGGCACACATGCTTAACAGAGAGAGAGAAGTCAGATAGCAAGTCACCAGATCAGGACTCAAACTTTAATCAGCCATGTGGGAGTCCAGCACCTTAACCACCACACCACCTGCTGGCCCCCTAACAAGGCCTTTTTTACTTGCACATACACTTAGTGTTTGTTGGGCACTTCATTGCTTTCTGTACATTCAGACTGTGATGTCCTATTATTTTCCCTTTTTCCATAACTTTAAAAAATATATTCTTGTAGTGCAATGTCCTGTCAAGAAGTTCTCTCAGATTTTGTCAGTATAAAATTTTCTATTATAAAACACATTTTAGGGAATATTGAATATTAGTTTGACAGACTTTTAAAAAATCTCATAAGCACTTTACAGATGAGGCTTTACTATCTTCTGACTTTCATTGGTTCTGACAAGAAGTTTTCATTCTATTTTTATTCCCTTTTCTATACATGTAGAGTATTTCATTCTCTGGCTATTTTTCAAAATTTTATTTTTTACTTTATTTATTTATTTTTACTATCAGTACATTGGTTTAATATGTGGATTTCTTTCTGTTTGTCCTGCTTATAATTTCAATGGGATGCCTGGATCAGTAGTCTTAGATATTTTTCATCAAAGTTGACATGCCTTTTGCCATGGTTTCTTCTAAAATTTCTGGGACTGGCAGGTGGTATGGAGGTTAAGGTAGGCAGCTGTATCCTGTGCGGATGGTTACATGGTTAGAGTCCTGGACACAGTGGCTTGAAAAATCTTCTATTGCATGTGCATGCTTACCCAGAATCCTGAGAAGAGAATGAGGAGAAGGGACTGTGGCATGGCCACCGTCCCTGGGGGAGTGATTTCTCACTTCCCCTCTTGGTCTATCTCTCTCTCTGGTGAGTGCACACACCCTATAGCCAACTAAATTCAATCAATCAATCAATCAATCAATTTTCTTCCTCCCAATTTCTTTTGTGTACTCTATATATGTGTCACACATAGGGTACTGAGCCTTCGATATTTCTTTTTAGTTATTTTCCTTTGTACTTAAGAAAACTTCCAATGTTATGTCTCTATGTTTACTAATCTTTTAAACATTATTAATATAATGTAGTAAAAAATTTTTTTTGGAGAGATTTTTGTTATAGGGTACATATGCTGGCTAAAGAGACAGAGAGAGATAGAGTGAGAAAGCACCCCCCTGAGGTATGGCCACGCCGCAGTCTTTTCTCCATTCCCCTCTCAGGATTTTGGGAATACACACATACACACTTGGCATGAGTTTCAAGTAGCCAGGTCCAGGACTTGAACCATGGTCAACCATGTGGGAGTCTAGCGCCTTAACCACTATGCTACCTTCTGGCCTCAATGTAGTAAATTTTAAAATTTCAATATTTTCTGTCTGTAAGTTCCATTTTATTCTATGTCTCTTTTTACTATATTCATATTTTCCTTGAAATCTTTAATGTATTTATAATAGCTATTTAAAGTTCATAATCTGCTAGTTCCATCATCACTATAATTTCTCAGTCTATTTCTATGGAGTGATTTTCCTCATTTTTTTTTTTTTTTGAGATTTTTGCTATAGGGCACATGCACTTGCCAGAGAGACAGAGAGATGGAAAGTGAGAAATCACCCCCCAGGGGGATGGCCACGCCACAATCCCTTCTCCTCTTGGGATCATGGGCATGCATGCTTATCCACCTGGCATGAGGTTTAAGTCACCAAGTCTAGGACTTGAACTGCCGTTGACTACGTGGGAGTCTAGCAATGTAACCATTATGCCATCTGCTGGCCCCTTCCTCCTGGTCTCTAGCCACATTTTCCTGCATCTCAGCATGTCTAGTAATCTTTTCTTATATGCTGGACGTTTTGGCTAGTACATTGTTCATGGTCTCAACTTGGGTGAATTTGTATAGAACATGTTAACATTTATTTTGGTGGGTAGTTACATGAGTTGCCATTCAGCTTCACCTTGGGATGCTTATTTTAGACTTCTTTGGGGTTGGTTAGCAGTAGCCCTCACGCTAAGCCTAGTTTAACTCTCTGTCTTAAGGCATCACCGTTCTAGGGTTTCTCCAAATGCTTGTATATTAATGAGGTATTTTTTACACTGGTTGGTATTTTCTTAATTCTCTTCCAGTCCAGTATGAACTCTGAGAACTTCAGTTTACAGATCGTCAATAGGTCTTTGGCTAGCCTGGTGGATTTTCAGCTCATTGCTGGAAATATTAATATTCGATAATAAACTTAAGGGGATCCCTATGTCCGTTTCTATATTTCTTTATCCATATAGATTCTACTCTCCAGTATTCTGCCTGGACAATTTCTGATATTTGAGCTTCTCTCTCTTTCTCCTTTTCTTTTCATTTGCCAGAGGGTATGAGTCCTCACCAGAGAGAGACAGAAAGACAGAGAAGAAGAAAGTCCTAATGGGACATGGTCATGACACAATCCTTTCTCCTTCATTTCTGCCTTCTGCCAGGATTTTGGGCAAACACGCAGACCCACCAGATGTGTTTTTCAAGCCCTCAGGGCCAGAATCTGAACAGTGCAATCAGCCATGTAGGATCCAGCTCCCTTTAACCACCAGGTCATGGAGCCAGCCAGTACTTGAGCTTCTCTTATTTCACTTAATGAGAGCGCCTTGTATTCTATCTTGTATTCTTGTATCGTATTCTTGTATTGTTGCGTGTATTCCTTCTTTCATGACCTGCCAGTGTCTCCAGGCAGAAAGCTGAGATGCAACTTAGCTTGTTTATGTTCCTTCGATCATGGATCAAAGCTCTGTGAAGTTTATTGTCTAGTGTACGAATCCAATATAAAATTTGAACGTAACATGAGATGTTTGATACTTACTTTTCAGTTTTCTAGATGTTCACAATAAGAGGACAAGGCCAGTATTAATTATTTCAACATATTTATGAACAGAAGACTTGCAATAGACTTTGAACTAGTCTCTCAAGTTTACCCTTAGAATTGTATAAAGTAGTTATAAAGTAGTTTTTCACATATGTTCTAGTGTAATCCTTTGCAAACATAAGTCAGATCACGTTGCCTTTTCTGCCAAAAATCCTCAGCGGATTTACCATCTTACTCTGAGTAAAAGCCCAATCCTTTAAGCATTGTCTGAGTTCTTCCATTACCTGGGTCCAGATTACCCTCTTGCCTGCACTGCCCACTTCTTTTATTCATTTTTTTATTATTTTTTGAGAGAGTTTTGCAATAGCGTGTGTGCACTTGCCAGTGAGACAGAGAGACAGAAAGCAAGAAATCACTCCCCCCGGGGGGATGGCCATGCTGCAATTCCTTCTCCTCTGTTCTCCTCTTGGGATCTTGGGCACCCACGCACACAGCATGAGTTTCAAGCCACCCGGTCCGGGACTCAAACCACAGTTGACTGTGTGGGAGTCCAGTGACATAACCATTACACCATCTGCTGGTGCCCACTTCTTACCCCATTCACACTGCTCCAGTCATTCTAAAATGCCTGGGTTTCTCTCTGCATGTATCTACTTGACTCACTTTCTCTTTTCTTTCTTTTCTTAAAGGTTTTTTGCCCTAGGGCATGTGCACTGCCAGAGAGAGACAGACAGAGACAGTGAGAAGGAAAATGAGAAGTCAACCCCCAGGAGGATAATCACTCCACAAACCCTTATCCTCCATTCTCTCTTCCTGGGATTTTTGGCACATGTACACATGTGTCCACAGTGATTTTCAAGCCACCAGGTCCGGGATTCAAACTGCAGTTGGCCACATGGGAGTCCAGAGCTTGAATCACTATGCCACCTGCTGGCTCCACTTGCTCATTTCTTTACCTCTGTATTGAAATGTCAATTCACCGCAGTGCCTTCTCTGACTAGTCTGTTTTAATCACTTCATCTGCATTTCATGTTCTCTCCACTTCCCTGCTTTATACTTCTTCATAACATTTCAAATCCCCTGGAATATTATGTACTTACTATATGACTCCTGTAACTAGAATGTAAGTTCTGGGAGAAGGACTTTGTTTTGTTTATTGCTATATCCTGAGTGACTAGAACAGAATGCCTAACTCAGCAAGTATTTGCTGAACACTGAATAAATGAGGAACAATAGCAAAAATTCTAGTTTCTTTTAATTATTATTTTTTAAATTATTTTTAATTATTATTACTTTTTAAAAAATAATAAATCTTAACCACCACACCACCTGCTGGACCCTCTTTTACATCTTAAAATAAAAAGCAGTAAGACTTTAAGATACATGAATTTTGGAGCCAGTGGGTGGCATGGTGGTTAAGGCGCTGGACTCCGACACGGCCAATCATGGTTTGAGTACTGGATCTAGTGCCTTCAAAATCACACCAAGCCCATGTGCATATTTACCTAAAATCCCAGGAGGAGAATGGAGGAGAAGGAATTGCAGCATGGCCATCCTCCCGTGGGGTGATTTCTCACTTTCCCTCTCATTGTTTCTCTCTCTCTCTGTGTCTCTCTCTGGTGAGCACCTAGGTAAGTACCTAGACAATAAATAAATAATAAAAAGATACATAGGGACCAGCAGTTGTGTAATGGCTATGTCACTGGACTCTCATGTAGTTGCTGGACTCCCATGTAGTCAACCACAGTTCAAGTTCCGGACCTGGTGGCTTAAACTCACACGTGCATGTCCAGGATCCCAGGAGAAGAATGGAGGAGAAGGATTGTGGCGTGACCAACCCCCCTGGGGATGATTTCTCACTTTCTGTCTGTCTGTCTGTCTCTGTCTTTCTGGCAAGTGCACGTGCCCTATAGCAAACACCTCTAAAAAAAAAAAAAACATAAATTTGCCAATTATTCTTCACTTATTTGGAAATTAGATTAACTTTGGTCTTTAGCCAGAATATATGTAAAATATGTCCAGTAGTTGGAATATCATTTACCTTTATCATTCTTATAGATCTTGGTTAAAGAAAATAAGTGGATTTATTGAGTGTTACACAGAAGAGAAAATGATTAAATTATCACTTGACAGTGTTCTTCTTTCATACCTTTCTAGAGGAAAATTGTCAATTCAGAATTTCTCTTATGGGTCTCAGAGGCTAGTAACTTATTGAATACAGAAAATGTCTTGTTTTAAACTTATATGCATGTGAAAAATCACGTCTTAAAACGTCTCTAGTGTGATATAATGTAAAACTTATGCAATGGCTGTAGGTAGATATAACTATATTTATAGAGATGCCACGACATATATTCTTGGGCTTCTCCACATGTCTTCAAGAATTTTTCTTCTGAGGCCCATTCCCAGGGATTTGGTTTGGACTAAAGGAAAGATGACTATGTGGCCTTCACTGACAGATCTCATTATTTACAAATTTCAGTCTAAAATTTAGTCTAAAAAGCAAAATGTGCCTTCTTACCTGAACATTAGAAAAGGCTCTAAGGCATTGAATATTTATAAGCTTTTGGAGATCAAGGGACTATATTTATAGATTATTGCCTGAAATCGGTAAACTGAGAATTCAGTGTTGGATTTTACCTTCATAACTTTGACATAGTTGGAGCTCTGGCTATGTGATGGAATTCCACTGTCTAGGATAATGAAATCATGATTCAAGGTTACTGTTTGTTCAGGGCACACAGGAAGAGGAGGCAGATGAATCTATGCTGTGTTTTTGATTTGCAGCCATAAAGCTCTGCTGTGAAACTATAGGATCAGACATTCGTTTATGCAAAAGCCTGTATCTAGCAGGAACTAATCCCTCTCTAATGTCACCTTATTTCGCAGAATATTAATAACAGGAAATATAGTTGCATGTGGCTTTATATTGGATTCTGACTATCTAATCCTTTTTTGCCCATAAACAAATAAAAAGGATTTTAAGACTACAATATAATTTTCAGCAATCCTGGGAACTTTCTAGTAATAAGAATACATATTCAAAAGCACCCACCTTTCTTGTCTATGTTCACATATTTTAAAAACAGCCTTCTGTGAGAATTTTAGACTGATTCAGAATGCCTCTGGGCATATGCCAAATGTCAGCGGAAAAAGTGGAGGTTCCTCCACTTTTTTTTATGACAGAAAAAGGTATACCATCTTGTTGATGGAAATTTACCAAGTGTCCCAGTGCCATGCAAATCATTGTGTTTTTGCATAGAAAAACAGGAAAAATACATATCATGACTTTTTCAACAACCCAATCCATGTGCCAGTTTTGGGCACTTGGATCCAATCTGCCCTGGGACATCCAAAAGTAAGGAAAATAATAGAAGAAGGGAACCAGCAGATGGCATAATGGTTATGTTGTTGGACTCCCATGTGGTTGACCACAGTTCAGGTCCTGCACCCAGTGGCTTAAATCTCATGCTGGGCACCTGTGTGTGCATGCCCCAAATCCCAAGAGGCTGGAGGAGAAGGGATTGTAGCATGGCCATCCTCCGTGGGAGGTGATTTCTTGCTTTCTCTCTCTCTCTCTGTGTCTCCAGTAGAGAGTATGTGCCCTATAACAAAATAAATCTCTTTTTAAAAATGTAGTAGAAGAAGAAATGCTGGGAGCGAAGGTCAATATTTACTTAAAATAGACTTGCTTGGAAAATTCATTTCAGGCCTTGTCTCAGTCAGAGGGCAGTTCCTAGCTCTCGGTTTTGTGGGAGAACAGGTAACAGGGTTGCATTTATGAAAAGGAACGATTCCCCAACTGGTATGAGATGCTAGAGTTAAAGCAGGCATATAGACCCAAACTGGGTGCTCACCATTTGATCCTTTTCCTTATCAAGTAATTGCCTCAAATCCTTCTGGATTCTGACGTGAATATTCCAGCTAATGGATAAATCTTGGGAACTGTAACTTCAGAGGATGGATCTAGTTATGACATATTTTTCTGTTTTTTATTTTTTTGGAGAGGTTTTCGCTATAGGGCACATGCGCTTGCCAGAAAGACAGAAAGACAGAGAGACAGAGAGACAGAAAGCAAGAAATCACCCCCTAAGGGGAATGGCCACGCCACAGTCTTTTCTCCTCTATTCTCCTCTCAGGATCTTGGGCACTGGTATGAGTTTAAATCACCGGGTCCGGGACTCAAACTGTGGTCAACTACATGGAGACCAGTGACACAGCCATTACGCCAACTGCTGGTACTATATATTTTTGGTTTTCTATGCAAAAATGCATCATGACTTTCCTGATGATCCAATATATACTGGAGGAGAGAAGGTAGGAAGAAAACAGAAGGGCAGCTTTCTCTCCTGCGTGATCCCAAAGACGCTCTATTAGTTAAGGTACTATTACCTGGGACACAAAATCAGGGTGCGTCAAACAAGGCAGCAGTTTGTGTTTCATTCGAGTTTCGGTTCAAGGCCTTTGTTCTGGGCCCACGGGTGACTCTCTTCATATGTCATTCAGGAGCTCAGGGTGACTGTGGTTTTACCGTCTTTAGATTTGCAAAGTCAGTAGTGACCTCGCCATCTTGGCTGTCAGGAATGGTGGAAAGACAGGTTCAGGCTCAGAGATTCTCTCTTAGGTGAGGAGAAGATTTTAATCATTACTTCTTATCTCCTTTCTTATGTAAGAACAGGGTCACTCAGTAACACAAACCTGCTAAGGAAGGCTGGAATATGCATTTCTAGCTCAGTCTTTTATGAGAGTTTCTGCACTCTGTCTGGGATCTGTGGATGGGAAGTTCTTGTAGACCATTGGCTCAAACTGTGAAGGGTCTGAGATGTTACCTTACTGCACAGTCACACACACACACACACACACACAAATACACGTGCACAAGCAGGAACCTGGACCTCCAAATCAGAGGAAAAGACCATTCATTTACTTACAAAACTTCCTAGAGCCAATTCTTAGGAGATACCTTCTAAAATACAGAGAGGTGAAAATGTCATGATATCTGCACAAATTTTTAAAACAGCTTTATGAGAAATAATTCATCTATGTAAATGGTACCATTCAATTTTTTTGTATGTTCACAGTCATGCAACCATCAAGACTTTAGAATATTTTCATCAGCCTCAGAACAAATCTTATGTCCTTTAAGAATTAACTTCCAGTTCTGGGACCAGCAGTTAGCGTAATGGCTATGTTGCTGGACTCCCACGTAGTCGACCGCGGTTCGAGTCCTGGACCCAGTGGCTTAAACTCACGCCGGGCGCGTGTGCGTGCGTGCCCAAGATCCTGAGAGGAGAATGGAGGAGAAGGGATTGCGGTGTGGCCATCCCCCCTGGGGGGTGATTTCTCGCTTTCTGTCTCTCTGTCTCTCTGTCTCTCTCTGTCTGTCTGGTGAGCGCACGTGCCCTATAGCGAAAACCTCTCCAAAAAAAAAAAAAAGAATTAACTCCCAGTTCTTACATCTCCTTTATCCTTAGGCAACCACTAATCTACTTCCTGTCTCTAGAGGTGTCTCTCTTCTGGACATTGCGTAAAAACGGAGTCACACAACATACAGTCCTTTGTGAGTGACTTCTCGTACTCGCCATCACGGTTTCAAGGTTCAGCCATGTGGTAGCAAATGTCCATAACTCATTCCTTGTTATTGATAAGTAATATTTCATTGTATGGCTATATTATATTTTGCTTCTGTGTTCATCAGTTGATGGATATTTTGATCGTTTTCATTTTTTGACTATTATAAATAATGCTGCTATTAACATTTTTATTCAGCTTGTGAGTGGACGTGGTTTTTAATTTCACTAGGAGAGCAATTGCAGTTGAGTGTTCGTATTGTGAAAAGGAGCTAGATTTTGTCACATGATCTTTGATTCATTCATGAAACT
Source organism: Tupaia belangeri chinensis (assembly GCF_000334495.1). NCBI lineage: Eukaryota > Metazoa > Chordata > Mammalia > Scandentia > Tupaiidae > Tupaia > Tupaia belangeri. The sequence goes on along the minus strand of NW_006160208.1, from coordinate 114,995 downwards.
GATTCAGATGACCACGTGTTATCCTTTATTCTATTTATAAGGTGTATCATGTTAATTGATTTGTTTGGACATTAAAACAACCTTGTATCCCTGGGACAAACCCATTTGGCCATGTGTATAATCCTCACATGATGCTAAATTCAGAGTGCTAGGATTTTGTTGAAGACTGTTGCACTCATATTTATAAAGGATGTTGGTCTATGATTTTCTTTTGTGATATCTTTGTCTGATTTTCATGTCGGAGTATTTCTGGCTTGATGGAATGTATTGGTAAGTATCCCTTCTTTTCTAATTTTTCTAAGAGTTTGTAAAAAATTGCTATTAATTCTTCTTTAAATGTTTTGGTAGAATTTACCAGTAAAGCATCTGCTTCTGAGCTTTTCTTTGTGGTAATTTTTTTTTTTTTTTAAGTTTCTCTAGGGCCCTGTAGGTGGTTAAGGTGCTGGACTCTTGCTATTCCTACTAAGTTTTAGTATATTTTCTTGAATAATGTTTCTTCATTTGCTATATGTCTTTAAGAAAATTTTTAGAGACTTTATGTGTTTTTTTAATGTAATTTTCATCAGTTATGCTTGTTTTACTTGATGTGCAAAGCTCTTCACACTGCCATCCTAAAAGTGAAACTCCTGTAATAGACTTTTTTAAAGTAATTTTTGAACTTGTGATAAAATACACATAATGTAAAATTTACCATCCTAACCATTTTGAGTGTAGAGTTCAGTGGTGTTAAGTATATTCACGTTGTTGTGCAATCATCGTCACCACACATCTTTAGAATTTTGCATCCATCCTGCAAAACTGAATCTCTGTACCCACTAACAGTAATTCCCCACTCTCCGCATCCCTCTGGCCCTGCAACCATCGCTCTGCTTTCTGTTTCTATGTATTTAGCTCCTCTCTGTAACTCATCTGAATAGACTTGCACTACAGTTTCATGACTGGCTTATTTCACCCAGCATAATATCTTCAGGGTACATCCATGTCGTACCATGGCTAGAATTTCCTTCCTTTTTAAGACTGAATAATATTAGGTTGTCAGAAAAGTCAGGATGCATTTTCCCATAGAAAAACAGAAAAAATACATCAAGACTTTTTCGACAACCTAATATTTAAAGGTACACACATAGCACATTTTGTTCATCTATTGATCTGTTGATGGACACTTGAATTGCTTCCATCTTCTGGTTATTGTGAATAATGCTACTATGATCATGGGTGTACAAATATGTATTTGAGTAAATGCCTAGAAGTGCAAATTTTATTTTATTTTATTTTTTTTTTTTTGAGAGGTTTTTTTTTTTTTTTCACTGTAGGGCACGTGCGCTCGCCAGACAGACAGAGAGACATACAGACAGAAAGCGAGAAATCACCCACCAGGGGGGATGGTCACGCCGCAATCCCTTCTCCTCCATTCTCCTCCCGGGATCTTGGGCACGCACGCACACATGCCCAGTGTGAGTTTTAAGCCACCGGGTCCGGGACATGAGCCACGGTCGACTACGTGGGAGTCCAGAGACATAGCCATTACGTTAACTGCTGGTTCCCGCAAATTTTATTTTTTAATTTTTAAGGAATTGATATACTAGTCTCCATAATGGCTATGATTTTATATTCTCACCGTGAGTGTACATGAATTCTAATTTCTCCAATCCTTGCCAATACTATTATTTTCTGTTTTGTCTTGTTCTTTTACAAATGTTAATTAAAGAATTATTTACTTGGGAACCAGCAGTTAGCGTAATGGCTATGTCGCTGGACTCCCACATAGTCGACCGCGGTTCGCGTCCCGGACCCGGTGGCTTAAAACTCACGCCGGGCGCGTGTGCGTGCGTGCCCAAGATCCCGGGAGGAGAATGGAGGAGAAGGGATTGCGGTGTGACCATCCCCCCTGGGGGGTGATTTCTCGCTTTCTGTCTCTATGTCTCTCTCTGTCTGTCTGGCGAGCGCACGCGCCCTATAGTGAAAAAAAAAAAAACCCTTCTCAAAAAAAAAAAAAAAGAATTATTTACTTAACTTTATTTATTATTATTCTTTAATTTGCTGCAGGGCACATACCCTCACCAGAGAGAGAGAGAGAAAGTGAGAAAGCAAGCCACCAAGTCCAAGATTTGAACTGTGGTTGACCATGTAGGAATCCAGCACCTTACCCACCATGCCGCCTGCTGGGCCCTGTTTTGTCTTGCTTTGATTGTAACTATCCTAATGGTGTAAGGTAATATTTTATCATGGTTTGGGGTTGCATTTCCCTAATTAGTGATGTAGAGCATCTTCTCATATGCTTATTGGCCATTTATTTTATCTTTGGAGAAATGTATATTCTAGTCCTTTGCATATTTTTAATTATTTTCTTTGTTTTTGTAGTTCAGTTGTAAGAATTCTTTGTATATTTTGGTGTTAATCTCTTACCAGATATGATTTTTAATTGTTTTCTCCCATCTTATAAGTTGGCTTTTCACTCTGTTGATAGCGTCCTTTGATGTACACAGTTTTACATTTTGATCTAGTAGTTTATCTGTTTACTGTGTTGCTTGTGCTTTTAGTATCAAATTCAAAAAATCATTGCTTTGTAGTGCACTTTAAAAAAATCATTTATTTATTTTATTTATTATTATTTTAAAATTTTGCTATAGGGCATGTGCTTTCACCAGAAATAGATGAGGGAGAGAGAGAAAAAGAAAGAGAGAAGGTAAGCTGCCAGATCTGGGACTTGAACTGTAGTTGGCCATATGGAAGTCCAGCACCTTAATCACCACGCTACCTGCTGGCCCCTGCAATATACCTTTAAATATAACTATAGATTAGCTGGCACATCGCTAGATAAGTAAATAAATAGGTAAGTAGGTTGGGAGATAGACATAGATAGAGGGATGAAACACAGTGACATGTTATTTACTGGTGAATGTAAATGAAGGATAGATGTTCATTGAATTAGTCTTCAACTATTTTGTGGGTTTGAAAAATTTTAAAATTAAAATTTAGAAATCATTGTAATCATCAATTTAAAAGAATAAAAGATCTCGCGCCACCTGTGCTCAGGAGTGCTGGCTCCACCGGCACCAAGGTTTTTACCGTAGCACTCATGTGCCTGCCAGAGAGGAGACAGACAGAGAGAGGGAAAGCAAGAATTTCTGTCTCAGGTCCAAACACCATTTTTTCCATGAGAGCTATACATATATATTTTATTTTATTTTATTTTTTTGGAGAAGTTTTTGCTATAGGGCACGTGCGCTCACCAGACAGACAGAGACAGAGAGATGGAAAGTGAGAAATCAACCCCCGGGAGGATGGCCATGCCGCAATCCCTTCTCCATTCTCCTCTCTGGATTGTGGACACGCACGCACACACTCCCAGCGTGAGTTTAAGCCACTGTGTCTGGGACTCGAACCGCGGTCGACGACATGGGAGTTCAGTGACATAGCCATTATGCTAACTGCTGGTCCCTCATGAGAGCTATTTCTAAAATGGACCAAGTTTGACAAGATGTAGCGCTGGGGCCTGCTTGGAGGGGATATGTTCACTTATGGCATCCGAACTTCACAAGACAATCTCTATGGCAAGGCTAGAAAAGCACAAGAATTTGTTTCTAAATTACGGGCATCTGCACCATTTCACCCTGGAGTTACTAAAAGATGGAGGATTGCAGTACTTGGGGAGACCCCACATGAAAAGGAACTCCCTTACAACCTGCCAGAAAATGTTGCTCAGAAGCTTGCAAACCTGTGGGGCAGTTTTTAAAGTTTCCCCCTCTGTGTTTCTTTCTGTTTGTTTCTGGCGAGTACATGCACCCTACAGCAAAAAATCTTAAAAAAAAATTTAAAAAGTAAATATTTATGATTAAGTCTAAGACGTTCAAGATGTATAATAAATAATCTATAAAACGTTATTAAATTAGCAACAACTAAACATTATTCAATTAAATCTATGAACTATGGGATAATGCAAAGGACCAAAAATAGCCCAAGAATAAAGGAGAATTATTCTACCCTGATGTGTAAATATACAGTAATTAAGAAAATTACAGGGGTTCAGCAAGTGGAATGGTGATTGAGGCTCAGGATCCCACATGGTTGATACTGTGGTTTGAGCCTCGGACCCTACGGCCTGAAAAACATGCCAGGCGAGTGTGTATGTTCCCAGATTCCCTAGAAAAGTCAACTTCCTGCTCTATTACCAACAGAAATATGTGCTCATGTATATCAAAAGGCATTAACAATAGCATTCTTATAGTATTTGTTTACCTAAAACTAGAAACAACCAAAATGCCCACCTACGATAGAGTGGATAAGTTAAATAAGGGTGTATGTGATTGCCCAAATTTTAAAATCGCAAAATCCTAGGAGTAGGAGTCATTTTAATAAAGGGTAATGAATCTACTGGATATTTGTTTCAGGAATAGAATAAAAAACCTTTAAAAAAAAAAGAAGAAGAAAGCATGCTGAAATACCACCAAGAATTCTGTGTACGTCTATGACAATGGGTCTTTGCTTCACCAAACCTTAGTCCAGCCCCCGAACTTTCTCCTAAGCTCATCTTTACTGCGACTTGTAAAATCCACTGGTATAATCCAACTTAGTGTTCACTTAGTTATTATTTGCCAAGCTGACCTCTTAAGATTCGTACACTTTTCTGAATAGTGAACATCGCTATACTTCATGTATGTTTCATATGTTAAACATCAATTAAAAAGTGAGTTGGGGGGGGGACCAGCAGTTAGCGTAATGGCTATGTCATTGGACTCCCACGTATTCGACCGCGGTTCACGTCCCGGACCGGGTGGCTTAAAACTCACGGCGGGCGCGTGTGCGTGCGTGCCCAAGATCCCGAGAGGAGACTAGAGGAGAAGGGATTGCAGCGTGACCATCCCCCCTGGGGGGTGATTTCTCGCTTTCTGTCTCTATGTCTCTCTCTGTCTGTCTGGCGAGTGCATGAGCCCTATCGCAAAAACCTCTCCAAAAAAAGAAAAAGAAAAAGTGAGTTTGGAGGTTATTTAACCTGAGCTGTGTTTTAGCTGAAAGATGTAGATCATTACCACTCCCTGTCAAGTGGTCAAAGCCTCTACTAATTTTTAAAAATTAATTAATTTATTTATTTACATTCATTCACTGAGCATCATCACAGCATACAAAATGTGATTTTCTATCCAAAATACGCTGCATAATCATACATCGTCGACAAATGATTTTTCATTTTTTGTTTCTTATACACACACACACGTATATGTATATATTTTCCCCCATTTCTCACCGTTTTCCATTTCCCATCCTCCTCCCACATGTCTTTGGTGTCTACAGTTGCTTTCCATTCCTTTTTCCCCCCACATTTTATCGATTCACAACATATCTTAATTAATCTAACTACTTTCAACAGCAAGTCCTACTCATGTATACATATCTGTGAACACATGTCTGATTTTAGCTGTGAAACTCAGAGTAGAATGAATGTACTATACAGTAGCACCTAGCTGATGCTATACAGCTTTCTGTAGTCATTAAATAGGTATTTCTTAAATGTACTTTTTAATTTCAAGAAAAGCAGTTTTAGCTTTACTAAATCAAAATTTAAAAAATACTAAGAGAACTTTGATTAAAACTTAAAGCGAGGAAACAGATTAGGATTCTGTTCAAATAGTAGGTAAAGGAACCTATCAGCAGCTCAAGAGAAGACAAAAATCCTTAAATTTGGAAAACAAAGCATAGAAGAAAATCAGTAATGTTTTAGTCAAAAGTCATAAGATTCTATTTCACCAATTCAGTCTCATGTACTTAATCTCTCTTCTGTCCAATCTTCCTGTTTAAATTCTAGAAGATAACATTCAACTCCAGACTTGTCCCTACCATTAAGTTGGCGATTTTCTTAGTTGTTTATAAACTCTTATTTCTGTGTGTCTGTATTTAATTTTCCTGGTATAGCACTCCCTTGAGAACTTCTTGGAGATCTGGTCTGGTGTTGGTAAATTCTTCCAGGTTTCGTTTTATCTGAGAATGTTCTTGCCTTTTCTTCTCATATGAAGGATGAGCTTGCCAGGTACAGTATTCTTGGTTGAAATTGCTTTCCCCTTAACGCTTTGAATATATTTTCCCATTCTTTCCTTACTCGCATTGTTTCTGATGAGAGATCCACCGTTAGCCTGATGGGATATCCTTTGTAGGTAACTTGATGTTTCTCTCTTGCCAATCTCTGTATCTTGTCTTCGTCTGTGGTTTTGGTCAATAATGTGTCTTGGAGAAGATCTTCTTGGGTTGATTCTATGTGGGGTCCTTTATATTTCTTGGGTCTGGGTCTTTGAATGCCTCTCTAGGTTTGGAAAGTTTTCTTCCAGGATTTCATAGAATAGATTATCAATGTCCTTATTAGTCTCTTAACCTTCTGGGAAATCAATTATCCTCATGTTTGGATGTTTAAAGGTATCTAGTATTTCTCGTATATTATTCTCATTTTGGGGGGCTATATTTTCAGTCTTTGTGGTGGATTTTTGTAGGCCAGTGATTTTGTCTTCTACATCTGAGATTCAATCTTCTATATGGTCTAGTCTGCTTTTAATACTTTCAAGGGAGGTTTTTACTGCCTGTATTATGCCTTTATTTCCAACAGCTCCATTTGATTCTTTTTTATGGTGTGTATTTCCTCTTTCTGATCATGCAAGAACTTTCTCACCTCCTGGAAAACGTCAGCTCTTTACTCTTGTGTCTTTTGGAGTTCATTGTCTCTCTTCTCTTGCATCTCTGTTGGCTTTGTCGCTATGAATATTCTAAATTCTTTATCATTTCCATGAGTTCCATTGTACTGTCTGTGGATGAAAAGGAGTTATTCTTTTCCCTTGGAGGAGAGATATTTTCTTGCATTCTCATATTTCTTGTGCCCCTGTGGTGATTTCTAGTAATCTTATGGGTTGTGTGTTTCTTTCTAATTCTTGAAGTTCAATCTGAATGTTCAGAAGGGGTGCAGGAGGAGGTGATCTTCAATCTCACTTCCATTAGCAAGATAAAGGAGGGGATTGAGAGCCCAAAAAAGTACTTTACCACTCTAGAAATTTACCTGGAGGGTGAAGTCTCAGCAGAAAAAAATTCATTTTTAATCCCCGAGAGCAGTATTTCACAGCTCAAGTTCAGTAGCCATCTCAGAAGCGCCTAGATGTGTGCCTCTCCACTCCAGAAATGAATCTGGAGGGAGAAGTGCAGCAGAAAAATCTTCATTTTTAGTCCTTGAAAGCAGTATTTCATAGCTCAAGCTCAGTAGCCATCTCTGTATCTACTAATTTTGTCTTACTGAAGCTTAAAAAAAAAAGTATGAGATTTTAAGGGGAAAACATTTTTTTTAAAGGTTGAAGGTGTACACCTAAAGCTATGAAATGCTGACAAACATCCTAGGTCTTCACCCATGTTCTAAGGTTCAGACACAATGATCATTGAAAAATATCCCAAGTGAATTTTCCTACCTTCCTTATTCATTTTTTGAACTCTGGGTTACTTTTCAAATTTGCAAATGAATGCTAAGCACATACTGCTTTAAGGACATTAACATTCCTCAGAACGAATGTCAGAGTGAACACAAAACCTGTCCTCTTACCTAGAACATATGGTTTTAACAACAACAGTGATGATTTTTCATGTACCAGAGATGAACAGTTTGGCTTGTGCCTTTTTAATGAATTCAATCTGTTCCTGGTCCCAAACTTGTAGTATGCCTCTTTCTTTCTGAATGGCTCTCAAAAATAAAATGACAGTCTGTAGATGTTTCCCTTCATGACCAAGAGTACTAATTTTTTGGAAGACATGGGAACAGATGAAAGTATTTGATTCTGGGAATGGAAATTACAGATGGATAGAATCCCATTACAATGAGCTACGTTGACATTTTAATTGAATAGCTAGCTCTTGCCTGAGTATAAAGGCTTCCTACCAAGTCCTGAAGGGAACAAGGCACTGTGGGCTTTTATTTATTCCAGAAAAATAAATATATTTCTATTTCCAGACTCTTTAAATTTCAGATAGAGGTGTTCATTGGGCAAAAAAATGATTTTCTACATCTAAGACCAAGGATGTGTATGTGTGTTTAATGTTCACCAAAAATATCCTTGATCCTAGGACTAGTGTATAAATGTGAATATAAATAAAGGATGTATTAGAGCTACTTATTTACTCTATTAATATATTTTATTAAGTATTTTAATATCTAATTAATTTAATCTAATTTTAATATAGCAGAAGTTTCATGCCATAAGAAAGCATGACAAAATGCTATAAATGATATAATTCATTTAGAGCAAGATTTTAAAATATACCACAAACATGCACAATGAAAACTACCAGGTGTCTCTTATTTTCGTAAATGCTGCCATTAGTCAAAAGTTAGCACACACGCAGTAAAAATACTTTAAAAAAAAAGAGTTGTTTTAGAAAATGAACCAAAATATTGATGGCACACCTCCTTTCTGTAGACACTCTCAGGCCTTTTAGAATAAAGTGTACTGGAGGCCAGCAGGTGGCGTCGTGGTTAAGGTGTGGATTCCCAAGTGGCTAACCATGGACCTACAGTCTTGAAAATGACAGGCACATATGTGTTTGTGCCCAAAAATCCCAGGAAAGTGGAGCAGAAGGGATTGTGGAGTGGCCTTCCCCCTGGGCAGGCAGTGATTTTATGGAAAAATGTTTTTTAAAAAAGAAAGTATACTGAAATACCCCCAAATATTCCGTGTACATCTATGACAATGGTTCTTTGCTTGATCAAACATTAGTCCAACCTCTGAACTTTCTCCTAAGCTCATCTTTACTTCCACTTGTAAAATCCACTTTGGGCAAAAGAATCTTGTTTAAATCAGGTTATCCAGAACCCCCACCCCACCTCAATTCCTCAAAATCTGATCATCCTGGATGTTCCTCAGGTTCCTCATCCTCCATCATCCCCTGGGTGATCTCTGATCACCCTGACCCTTCTTCAGCAAGGAACATTTTAGGTCAGATTTACCAGAATCCCCTTATCCCTGCTGTCCCTCTCAGTAATTTTCCACCCACTGATCCCTGTGGAGGTTCAGTAAATGCTACACCAAAGATGGGCACTTTGATGAGCTGAATGAAAGAAACAGCCTCTGAGCCAAGCTCCCTGACCTTTCCCCCAGCTCCTGTACCTTGATCGTCTTTGACCTTCTTTCTCTCCTGAAGTGCAAGAACCAGCTTTATTGTGATATTCCATTACCTGCCTAAAGAGTGGACCTGCAAAGAGGAAAACAATTGCCTCAACCCTTTCTAGAAGGTTTCACAAATTAATCTCATATTGCAAGAAGGAAAATTAAGGAATATCAACACAGCTGGACAGATTTTATCATGAGTTACTGTTCTTCTCCCAGGTCAATCCAATTCCCAAAGAGAATCGTTTACTCACCATAGTCCACACATGGGGCCCATTCTTTCCCTTTCAAAACCATTTACTCTAGAATTGCCTATACCTCCTATTTTCCTCTCCTCTGTGAAGGGGTTTATTTAAGCCTCTACTATTTGGCTCCTCTTTGAGTTCATATTTTCTATGACTCCTGTAAATACCCCCAAATATTCTGTGTACATCTATGACAATGGTTCTTTGCTTGATCAAACTTTAGACGATCAAGGTACAGGAGCTGGGGGAAAGGTCAGGGAGCTTGGTTCAGAGGCTGTTTCTTTCATTCAGCTTGTCGAAGTGCCCATCTCTGGTGTAGCATGTGTTAAAAATTCTGTGTGCCTTTTCTCTTATCAATCCACCTAATGTCAACGATTTTCAGTGAACCATCGAATGGGAAGGAGAAATTCCCTCACCCCTACACCTCCAACGTGCTCTTTGGCTCTAACTTCCCACTTGCCGTGCTGTATTTGGAGTTGAGCTTAATCTTTCTCCCCCACTGCAATGCCCTGGTGCAGTGTCCTTACTCTTACGCTGTGGTTCTAAATACACACTGCCTTCCTGTGCTTTAACAAGTACCACTGAGTTGTTTTGTTTTTGTTTTTGTTTTTTAACACTATCACTTGTTTTACTTAATCTTTAAAAGGCTATACACTATGGGACCAGCAGTTGGCTTAATGGCTATGTCACTGGACTCCCATGTAATCGACCACAGTTTGAGTCCTGGACCTGGTGGCTTAAACTCAATTATAGTTGTGCTTTGTTGCAGATGTTCCCCCTTTATTTACAGTAGAGCCCATGTGTACATGCACGTGCCAGGGAGAGAGAATGAAAGAGTTAGTTAGGCACACGCGCCACAGAGCCTGGTCACACCTTCATTGCCCTCCTCCAGTCCTCTAGCCTGCCAGATCTCAGGCCTACATGCACTTGCGCAGCTTTCGTCACACTGGGCTGAGGATTTCAACTCTGGTCACCATGTGGAATCCAGCTTCTTTTAAGCAGCCCGTTACCACTATTCCATGGAGCTGGCCCATCTAGCCTCCATTAATTCTTAACTGGGAGTCCTATAACAAAGACTAATAAGAAAAGAAAAATTAAATCCAGAAGTGTATTAACACATATACCTTATTTATATGTAGGAGAAAATTCAGAGAAATAAATAAATGTCTGGCGTAGAGCTCTAAGAAAGAGTTAGAATGTCAGGCTTAAATAGCCCTTATCTGAAACAAAGAAAGAAGGTGTGGGAAGAGAAATGTCAGGAAAAGCCTCACTCAGCGTGAGGACTGCTGTGCAGCTTAGTCAATGGCTTCTCCATTGTTTAAGGATCTCTAGAGATTTCATTATTTTTTTCTTCCTGGTGCAGGGAGGGAGAAACCCTTACAATAGAAGATTTCCTTTCTAAATGTAAATTTCTCTTACAAAAGGACACATTTTCAGAGCTACTTCTGGCAGCAGTTTCTCAAAATAACCAGCGTAAAAGAATCCTGTGTCAAAGTGGCATATTTTGGTCTCTTAACAGCTGTATTTTGGGTGGCGTGTCCTGAGCCCTATCACTTCCATCTACCTCTGCTTCTTCCTTTGTTTGATTTCTCTCCTCTTTTCTCCCTCCCCCATTTCTCCTCCTCTACCTTCTTTCTCCTCTCCCACTAATATTTATTGTGTATCTACTATTGAAAGAAAAACTTCAGACAATTTAACTAAGCAAAGTCTAACAGAGCAAAGAGTATTTGAGTCAAGCAGCCCCTAGAATGGCTTCCAAGATACTCCAGATGGCCACGTGGTGGGGTGACACGTGCAAGAGAGGAAAAGTGTGGACCAGCAGTTAGTGTATTGGCTATGTCGCTGGACTCCCATCAGTCGACTGCGGTTGGAGTCCTGGACCCAGTAGCTTACACTCACGCCAGGCGCATGTGCTTGCATGCCCAAGATCCCGAGAGGAGAATGGAGAAGGGATTGTGGCATGCCATCTCCTGAGGAAGGGGGGTTGATTTCTCGCTTTCTATCTCTCTGTCTCTCTCTGTCTTTCTGGCGAGCGTACACGCCCTATAGCAAAAACCTCTAAAAAAATAATTAAAAAAAAAAAAGAGGAAAAGTGGCATACAGAAAAGGAAAGTGAGGGAATGAGGCAGAGAAATAATTGGATTGGTGACAGCTTGATGTTTGCCTTCAAGGACCGGTGTGGCTGCTGTAACTGGCTGCCACTTAGCAGCTTACTAAGGAAGCAGACTTTCAAGTCAGGTTGTGATTTACTTATGGAACTCACGTTGAAAAATGGAGGCCTTTTCAGGCCAATAAAGTTTAGCACTACTATGTGCAAGGCACTGTGTTAGGCACATGGACTTCACAAACAACACTAAGATCCCTGCTTCTCGGAGCTTATATTTTAATAAGGGAAGTCAGATAATGAGCAATAACCAGACATAAGTATATAGTATGACAGAAGGTGATGAATGCTATGAAAAAGGAAGCAAAAAAGAAAAATTAAATCTGGGTAAGTGAAATCTTTTTTTTGGAGCATGAGGCAGGTCGCTGTGTTGTATAGAGAGGTCAGGATGGAAAGTGCCACTTGGGCTTCGTGGGGTGCAAAAGCTTGCACAGTTTTGGGGGAATCTCCACCTTTGATTTTTTTTTTTTTTAATTTGCCATCGGACACGTGGGCTCACCAGAGAGAGACAGAGAAAGGGCAAGTGAGAAAGCACCCCTCAGGAGGGATGGCCATGCTGCAACCCCTTCTCATGCACCTGGTGTGTTCTTCAAGCCATCAGTTCCAGAACTCAAACCATGTGGGATCCAGCTGCCTTAACCACCATGCCACTGGCCTACCCAGGGATCGCCTCCTTAAAAAAAGTAAAAATTGTGAGTGAAAATAATTTATCCCTGGGCCAGCCAGTGACATACTGGTTAAGGTGCTGGATCCCACGTGGCCGATGGTGTGGTTTGCATCCTGGACCTGGTGGTTTGAAAACACTAGGTGTGTGTCTCATGTATTCTCAAAATCCTGAGAGGAAAATAGAGGACAAGGGATTATGTTGTTGCCATCCCCCTGGGTGGTGATTTCTTACTTTCCTTCTCCTCTCCCTTCAGTGAGTACATGCTCTTTATGGGGGGGAAAATTCCCTAAAGTGAATATTTATTTAGTAAAAGGCAAAAAATTTTTAACATCTGAAGAGAAACCAGTATATTTATTATTTATTTAGGATGAGAAAAGATGACTAGAAATTACTGTAACACTGGAGTTGTGGGCTTCTTTCTTTTTAAAAAAGTAATTTTTTTATTAGTATTATTAATTTTTTTAATTTTTAAAAGAATTATTTTATTCAACTTTATTAACTCATTTATTTATTTTATTTTGATCAGAAAGGGACAGAGTGAGAGAAAAAGAGAGAGAGGAAGAGTAAGAAAGCAAGTCGTCAGGTCCAGGACTCGAACTGTGGTCAGCCATGTGAGGGTCCAGTGTCCTTAACCACCACACCACCTGCTGGGCCCAATTGCTATTATTAATTTTTAATTTGGTATAGGGCGCATGTGCTCACCAGAGAGGCAGGGAGAGAGAGAGAAAGAGAAAGAGAGAGAGAAAGTGGGAAAGCAGTCACCAGGTCTAGGACTTGATCTGTGGAGTCAGTCATGTGGGATTCAGAGCATTAACCACCACACCACCTGCTGGGCCATATCTTTTTAAAGTTTATTTAGAGAGAGAGAGAGAGACTGACAGAGTTTTGTCACACTGTGATCCTGTCCCCAGCCTCCAGCCACCCTGGATCTCAGGTGCACCCATGGGCACCCCTGGCATGATCATGTTGGCCCAGGATCTGGATGCTGGGCCTTCCCATAAGGCTCCCGTGTTACACGGCAGCACCCTACCTCCTGTGCGGCTGTAACTGGGCCTCATTTTGTGCTTTTTATGAGTTTAGGCAAACTTATAATAACATTCTACACACCATTACAGTATCACATAGGATGGTTTCACTGCCCTAAAGGTCCTTGTGCTCCACCTACTTGTCCCTCTCTCCCTCATAAATCCACAGCAACCACTAGTCTTTTTTTCTTTAGTTATTATTATTATTATTGCTATAGGGCACCTGCACTCACCAGAGAGACAGTCAGAGAGGGAAAGTGAGAAATCACTCATTAGGGGAGAAGGCCATTCCCCATCTCCCTCTCCTCCACTCTCTTCTCAGGATTTTGGGCATGCACATATGTGCCAGGTGTATATTTCAAGCCACTAGATCAAGGCTCAAACCTAATATGTTTTCCCAGTGTGTGGCTTATTTTTTCATTCACTTGACGCTATCTTTGAAAGAGCAGAAAGTTTTAATTTTAATAAAGTCAAATTTATCAATTCTTTATTTCATGGATGATACTTTTGGTGTCATGTCTGAAAAATCATCACTACAGGGGACTAGCAGTTAGCGTAATGGCTGTGTCGCTGGACTCCCACGTAGTCAACTGCGGTTCGCGTCCTGGACCCGGTGGCTTAAAACTCACGCTGGGCGTGTGTGCGTGTGTGCCCAAGATCCCGAGAGGAGAATGGAGGAGAAAGGGTTGTGGTGTGACCATCCCCCCTGGGGGGTGATTTCTCGCTTTCTGTCTCTCTGTCTCTCTTTGTCTGTCTGGTGAGCACATGCGCCCTATTGCGAAACCCTCTCAAAAAAAAAACGTCATCACTACACTCAAAGCCATTTAGGTTATCGCCCGCATTGTCTTCTAGGAGTTTTATAGCTTTGTATTTTACATTTAGATTTATAATCCATTTTGAGTTCGTTTTTGTGAAGGGTATACAGTCTGTGTCTAGTTTTTTTTTTTTTTAATTTTGTGTGTGAATGTTCAGTTGTTTCATCACCATTTGTTGAAAGGACAGTGCAGTGTTTGCTCCCTTGTATTACCTTAGCCCTTGTACTGCCTTGTCAAAGACCAGTTGATTATATCTGTGTGGGTCTATTTCTGGGCTCTTTATTCTTCCATTGATCTATTTGTCTGTTCTTTTTCCAATACCATGCTCTATTGATCACTGTGGCTTTATAGTAAGTCCTAAAATCTGTTAGTGTTGGGGCCAGCAGGTGGCGTGGTGGTTAAGGCTTCCACATGGCCAAACACTGAGTCCTGGACCTGGCATCTTGCTTTCTCACTTTCCCTCTCTCTCACTGGTGAGCACATGTGCCCTATCGTAAATAATAAGAAGAGTAAATAAAATGAGTTATTTAAATACATGTGTTAGTGTCAGTTTTTTAACTTTGTTCTTTTTCTTCAGTATTGTTAGATATTTTGGGCACTTTGCTTCTACATATGAGCTTCAGAATCAGTTTGTCTATGTCCACAAAATAGCTTATTAAGATTTTTTTTTCTTTTTTTGGAGAGGTTTTTGCTATAGGGCACGTGTGCTCGCCAGAAAGACAGAGAGAGAGAGAGAGATAGAAAGCGAGAAATCACCCCTCGGGGGGATGGTCACACCGCAATCCCTTCTCCTCCATTCTTCTCTCGGGATCTTGAGCACGCATGCACACGTGCCCGGCGTGAGTTTAAGCTGCCGGGTCTCAGACTCAAACCGCAGTCAACTACATGGGAGTCCAGCGACATAGCCATTACGCTAACTGCTGGTCCCGCTTATTAGGATTTTTGACTGGGATTGCATTGAATCTATAGATCAAGTTGAGAAGAACTGACACTTGACATTATTGAGTTTTTCTGTCCATAAACATAGAATATCTCCACCTATTTAGTTCTTTGATTTCTTTAATCTGAGTTTCATAGTTTTCTTTCTTTTAATACATAGATCTTGTACTTTTTTTTTAGTTTATACTTAAGTATTTCATTTTTACTGGATGCTAACATATATGGTATTGTGTTTTTATTTCAAATTCTGCTTGCTCATTGCTGGCATTAAGAAAAGTGATAGACTTTTTTTTTTTTTAATTGCCAGAGGGCACATGCAATCACCAGACGGAGACAGAGAGAGAGGGAAAGGGGGAAAACTCCTCTCAATGGGACATGGCCATGCTGAAATCCTTTCTCCTCCATTTCTCCATCCTGTCAGGATTTTGGCACATGCACCACACATACACACACACACACACACACACACACACACACACACATGCACACAGAGCATGTTTTAAGTTTCCTGATTGGCCATATGAGACCCAGTTCCCTTAACCAGCAGGCCATGGGGCTCACTCAGTGATCAACTTTTGCATATTAATCTTGTAACTTTCGATCTTGCTCATTAGTTTCAGTTGTTCTGTTGTTGAATTTTTCAGATTTGTTTGCATAGACAATCATGTCATCAGCAGACAAAGTTTTTTTAAGAATTATATTATTTTATTTTACTGGTAATTATTAGTTTTTAAAAATTTGACCAGAGAAAGAGAGGGGAAGTGAGTAAGCAAGCCACCAGGTTTGGGACTCAAACCACAGTTGGCCCTATGGGAGTCCGGCACCTTAACTACCACACCACCTGCTGTCCCTAACAAAGAGAGCTTTACTTTCAAGCTGTATGTCTTTTGTTTGTTTGTTTCATCATACTACATTAGTTAGGATTTCAGGAGTAGTGAAAGGGGATGCCTTGCCTAGTTCCTCACATTAGCAGGAAATCATTGTTTCTTGCCATTAAGTATGATATTAGGTTAAGTTGTAGGTTTTTTATAGCTATTCTTTAACAAGTTGAGGAAATTTGTCTCTATTTTTAATTTACTGAGTTTTTCTCATGAGTGGTTGGTAAATTTTGTCAAATGCTTTTTATGCATTTATTAATATAATTGTGTGACTTTTTCCTCCTTTTACCCTGTTCATGGGGGGACTCCATTAACTTATGTTAGTTGTTGAACAACTTTGCATATCTGAGATAGATATTTGATCATGATGCATGGTTGTGTTAAACAGCTGTATTTAATTTGCTAACATTTTGTTGTGAGGTTTTTGTACTTACATTTTGTTTTTGGAAAAAGTTTTTGAGAATTATTTTATTTAACTTTATTTATTTATTTACTTATTTTAATTTGACCAGTGAAGGACAGAGAAGGGGAGAGAAAGAGAGAAAGAGAAAGCAAGCCACCAGGTCCAGGACTAGAATTGCAATCCGCCATGTGGGAGTCCAACACCCTTAGCCACCATGCCACCTGCTGGCCCCATGAGGTTTTTGTTGTTGTTGTTGTTGTTTTAAAGCTTTGTTCATGAGAAGTTTTAATCTGTAGTTTTTGTGTTTCTTATAATGTCTTTGGTTTTGATATTAGGGCATTCTGGTCTCAAAGCACAAGTTAAGAAGTATCCTCTGTGTTTATATCCTCTGCAAGAGATTATAGCAAATAGTGCAATTTCTTCCTTAAATGTTTGGTAGAATTCAGTAGTGAATTCATTTGGGCCTGGCACTTCCTGTTTTGAAAGGTGGTTCATTCTTTATTCATCTTGTAAAACAGTTTTAGGCTTATTGAGATAGTTTTATCTTATGTGAGCTTTGGTAGATTCTGACTTTCAAAAAATTGATCTATTGTTTATATATTAGCAAATTTTTGGACCTAGAATTGCTCGTAGTATTTCTTTACCCTTTTAGGGATCTAGTGTGATGTCCTCTTTTCATTTTTGATATTGGACATTTGTGTTCTCTCTCTCTCTTTTTTCTTTTTCTTTTTTTAAATCTTACCAGAGCATGTACATGCTCACCAGAGAGAGACAGAGAGACAGACAGGGAGAGGGAGGAAGCTCCCTTGGGGGAATGGTCATGCCACAATACCTTCTCCATTTCTCCCTCTGTTTCAAGATGGTGGGCATGTGCACATGTGTGCCTGGCATGTTTTTCAAGTCAGCTGGTCTGAAATTTGGACCGTATGGTCGGCCATATGGGCTCCAGCTCCCTTAACCACCAGGCCACAGCTGGCTCTCTCTTTTTTTTCTTAGTTAACTAAAGGCTTATTGATTGTATTGGTCTTTTCGAAGAACAGGCTTTGGTTGTGCTGATTTTCTATGCTATTTTACTGTTTTCAATTTCATTGATTTCTGCATTCATTTTTACTAATACTTTTATTATGTTTGCGATGGATTAAGTTTGGCCTTCTTTTTCTATTAGGCTGTTGAAAAGTCATGACGTATTTTTCTATGCAAAAATATGTCATAACTTTTCTGACAACCCAGTCATTTCCTAAGCTCAGAAGTTAAATTTTGACTTTAGGTCTTTCTTCTTTTCTGATAAATGTATGCAATGCTATACATTTTCCACTAAGTACTGCTTTGGTTGTCTCTCACACATTTTTAGATGTTGTATTTTTTTTTCTCATTTTTATTACTATTGAGTTCAAAATATTGGAAATTTTCTTTTGAGATTTCTTCTTTGATGCATGTATTATCATAGCATGTTGTTTAATCTACAAGTATTTTGATGTTTTCCAGCTATGCTTTTGTTACTGAGGCCTAGGCAATTTCATTGTGGTCTAAGAACAGTATATGAATTCCATACTTTTCAATTGATTAAGGTGTGTTTTGTGATCCAGAACGTAGTCTATCTTGGTAAATGTTCTATGCAAGCTTGAGAAGAATGTATGTTCTGCTGTTAGTGAATGAAACAGTCTACAGATGTCAATTCTATTCAGGTGACCGATGGTGGTGTTGAGTTGAGCTATGTCTTAACTGATTTTTGCCTATTGGATCTGTTCATTTCTGATAGGGGGGTGTGAGGTCTCCAACTATAAAAGTAGTTTATCTATTTCTTTTTGCAGTTCTATCAGCTATTGGACATCTCTCTCAGAGCTGTCCGAGTTGAATCCTCAGCAATTCATCATTCATAATTCAGGTTTTCCTACCCTAGCACTGTTTTTTTGCAGAAGTTTCTTCTTTGTCAAGTTATGACATTCTATCTTTCCAGTTTGGGATCAGCGGTTTGCTTTTTTTTTTTTTTTTTAGAGAGGTTTTTGCTATAGGGCACGAGCGTGCGCCAGAAAGACAGAGAGAGACAGAGAGAGAGAGAAAGCGAGAAACCACCCCCCAGGGGGGATGGCACGCCGCAATCCCTTCTCCTCCATTCTCCTCTCATGATCCTGGGCATGCACAAACACACGCCTGGTGTGAGTTTAAGCCACCAGGTCTGGGACTCAAACTGCAGTTGGCTACATGGGAGTCCAGAGACATAGCCATTATGCTAACTGCTGGTCCCAGTGGTTTGCTTCGTGATCTCACTTGTCTATGGATCTAAAGAGAGCTGTGTATTTTTCAATTTGCTCTGTTTTTGTTTGTTTGTTTTGTTTTTTAATTTGTTATTAGGCTGTAGTGGCAATTCCAAGCTTCTTATGTGCCTAACTGGAAGCAGACTACTGTTTCTTATCTAATATTCATTGCTTATTTGGTGGATATAAAACTACTTAATGGGACTACCAGTTCGCATATGGTTATGTTGCTGGACTCCCATGTAGTCGACTGCTGTTTGAATCCTGGATCCAGTGGCTTAAACTCACGCCGGGCACGTGTACGTGCATGCCCAAGATCCCAAGAGAGAAGGGATTGCAGACTGGCCATACCCCTCAGGGGGTGATTTCTTGCTTTCTCTCTCTCTCTCTCTGTTTTGTTTTTTTTTTTTTTTTGGAGCGATTTTCACTGTAGGGCGCGTGCGCTCGCCAGACAGACAGACAGAGACATAGAGACAGAAAGCAAGAAATCACCCCCCAGGGGGGATGGTCACGCCGCAATCCCTTCTCCTCCATTCTCCTCTCGGGATCTTGGGCACGCACGCACACGCACCCGGTGTGAGTTTTAAGCCACCGGGTCCGGGACACGAACAGCAGTCGACTACGTGGGAGTCCAGCGACATAGCCATTACGCTAACTGCTGGTTCCCTCTCTCTCTGTTTTTCTGGTGAGTGCACGCGCCCTATAGGAAAAACCTCTCAAAAAAAAAAAAAAAAAAGAAAGAAAGAAAGAAAAGAAAACAAACTACTTAAAAGGATTCAAGTATTTATTGTTTTGACATAAAATACACAAGATTTATACAAGAAATGTACTAAATATAAAAGCATAAGATTATAAGAACTTTCATAACAACCCCTGTTAGACAATTCTGTATTTTTTTCCTGTAAGGTTCTAAGTTAATCAATTATGTATCTTCTATTATGGGGATTTTTACAATGCTAGCCCTCAGGTTTAAGAATATAATACTGTAGGTTATACATTATTTATGTGAGCCTTTTTATGGGTGGCAATCACAGGCCCGTAGCTGATTTCCTTTTTTTTTTTTTTCCTAGCAGAATCAGCTCATAATTTTGACATGTTCTTTGACATTTTTTCACTGCTAACATTTAAGATTCTTTTTCATAATTCTTACAACTATGAGTTTCTATTTCCCACTACCACCAGCCTCAGTGACATTTAGATTTTTGTAATCTACTTTTTCCTATTCAACCTCTATAGTACCCTTAGATTATTTTTTTTCCCTTTCGTGATGTTATTACCTTGGTCAAAAGTTTTATTGGTGCCCCATTATCTCTAATAGTAGTCTCAAAACTTACTTGATTATATACATATCCATAAAGGTATTTTGAGCATGCACCCCTAATATAAACATATATGAATTTATTTATAAATTATACATGTGTACTCCTGTCTATCCAGATAATATTAGCTAAGCTCATCTTTTTAATTTTTTAGATAAAAGTAGTTGCAAATGGAAGTTCTAATATTTTTCTTCTTGAATCCCCAAAGATTACTTAGTGCGATTCTTTTTGGGTAATAGTGTAGATAAATTATTAAAAAAAAAAAATCAGGGGCCAACTGGTGGTATGGTGGCTAAAGTATTGGATTCCCACATGGCTGACCAAGGTTGGAGTTCCGGACCCACTGGCCTGAAAATCATGCTGGGTACAGGTGTGTGTGTGCCCCAAATCCCAAGAAGAGAATGGAGGAGAAGGGATTGCAGAGTAGCCATCCCCCTTAAAGGGTGATTTCTCACTTTCCCTCTCTCTGTCTCTCTCTGGCAAGCACATGTGCCTTATGGCAAAAACCTAAACAACAAGTTTTAAATCCGTGATGGAATACCTTCCCATTGGTCCATGGGACTGAACCATCACTGCACACTACCTCATAATTAGGTCTACTTACCTTCAAGTACTGGACACACCTATCTAACTTTTTCCCATGTTTATGAAAGGAAAGGAAATGTTACAGACTATAATCTCTATAGAATTCTCATTCCCAAGATGGCATTCCAGAGAACTGAATAACGGATCTCCGTCCTCCATGATGAAGGAACGAAGGATCCTTTCCTTGGAAGGAAGCTAATTGATCATGAAAAACACCCACAAGAAAGGGAGGGTGTAAGCAAGTCTCCATATTAGTTGGAAGTGTCATTCAGCTATCGAAAAACAGACAAGGAAAATGTTAAAAGAAGATCAAATCCCCATGTTGTTATCATTGTTCAGCTTTGTTACCAAGGATAATTGAAAAGAGGAGAAGGAACTGCTGTCTGAGAGTGTACAGTACAATGAGGTTGTACAGGGAGGCTCAGGAGTAGAAATGTTAACAGGTACATGAATACTTCTGTGACTATTGACTAGCATATACAAGACTGTAAATTTCTGCCTTGAGGAAGATTCTGATGATCTATAAATGTCAACTGATGTTGTCACAAATCAGTGGCTCATATGAATCTCATAAAGATTACAGAACCTGCAGCACTTGTTACATAAATGATGAAAGAGTATTTCCTCTTTAAATCTCCAGCTAGCTACAATTCAACCAAATGCAAATTAGAAAGCTTAAGTGATATATTCTATAGTGTTGAAAAATAGGTTTCTCATCTAAGTAAAAATATATGGAGAAATAGAAAAGCAGAAAAATATCTGTTATCAATGGTTCTTTCATAATGCCTCTGGAGACTTTACAACCAGTACAACTACTTTCTATGGGCATTAACAATTTTTTTTGATTAAAAATTTCTTTTTAGAGAGATTTTTGCTATAGGGCATGTGTGCTTGCTGGAGAGAGACAGACAGACAGAAAATGAGAAATCACTCTCCCACGGGGGCTGGCCATGCCACAATCCCTTCTTCTCCATTCTCCTCTCCTCTCAGGATTTTGGGCATGCTTGCGTATGTGCCCAGTGTCCATTTTTAGCCACTGGATCCAGGACTCGAACTGTGGTCAACTATGTGGAAGTCCAGTGACATAACCATTGTGCCATCTTCTGGTCCCTAATTTTAATTTTTCAACTAACAAGTAAAAATTGAATATATTTACGATGTACAACAGGATGTTTTGGTAATAAATGCATTGTGGAATAGCTTAAAAAACCCTAACATATGCATCATCTTTCTTCTTTTTTTTTCTTTAAATTTATTTATTTACATTAATTCACTATACATCATTACAGCATACAAAATGAATTTTCCATCCAGAATACACTGTATATTGGCTCAATCAAGCACATCGTCATACACATTATCAACAAATAATTTTCTATTTCTTGTGTCCTGTATATATATTTATTTTGCCATCCTTGATTCCTATCCCTCACCCTCTACCATGTCCCACCCTCCTCCCACATTGTCTCAGGTATCCATGGTTGCTTTCTATGCCTTTGCCCCCCATTTAATTGATTTGCTAATGAACTTAATTAGTCTAAATATTTCCAATAGCAAGTGTAGCTGATATATACCTATACATGAACCCAAGTCTGACTTTAGGCATAAACTTCAGTGAGTAGAATGAACATACTATAAAGTAGTACCTAACTGGGGCTATATAGCTTGCTGCAGTCATCAAATATGCATTTTTTTAAAATTTGGATAAGAACAGTTACCTTTCATACTTAACATTTTTGTCTGGTGAAAATACTTAACATTTACTGTCTTAGCGATTTTCAAATATATAGTATTTTTTTAAAGAATTATTTTATTGGGGAACCAGCAGTTAGCGTAATGGCTATGTCGCTGGACTCCCACGTAGTCGACCGCGGTTCGCGTCTCGGACCCGGTGGCTTAAATCTCACGCCGGGCGCGTGTGCGTGCGTGCCCAAGATCCCGAGAGGAGAATGGAGGAGAAGGGATTGCGGCGTGACCATCCCCCCTGGGGGGTGATTTCTCGCTTTCTGTCTCTATGTCTCTCTCTGTCTGGCGAGCGCACGCGCCCTATAGCGAAAAAAAAAAAAAAAACCTCTCCAAAAAAAAAAAAAAAAAAAAAAGAATTATTTTATTTAACTTTATTTATTTGATATGACCAGAGAGAGACAGAGCGAGTAAGAGAGAGAGAAAGAGAGAGAGAGAGGAAGTGAGAAGGTAAGTCACCAGGTCTGGGACTTGAACTGTGGTTGGCCATGTGGGAATCCAGCGCCCTTAACCACCACACCACCTGCAGGCCCCTATATGGTATATTTTTATTGCCCACTGCTACAATGATGTACAATAGCTCTCTTGAACATATCTCTCATGCCTGAAATTTTGTGTCTTTTGGCCAACGTCTGCCCAACTCTCCTACCCTCAGCCTTGGGAACCCCTTTCTGTAGACCGTTTAAAAACTTCCTTTTTCTTTCTATGACAACTAATCTCTAGTCACCTGGTGCGGAGAACAACGGCTGTTTGATTGTCGGTATCCCCACTGAAGTTAAGCTTTGATAGTAACACTTATGCTTGAATGATCCGATGCGCTAAAAGTCTTTTTCAAGATAAATTTTTAATATAGATTTCCATTTAATAAAAGTTTACTTGGCACATAATATAGGCCAGGCTATGAAGACACAGGGATAAAGACAATGTTTCAGCACTTAGAAATTTCAGAATCCAATGAAAGACACAGACAAGAAGAGTCAATATTGTTGTATTGTAAGGTCTGAGAGATGTACTGATATAAACAGAGTAGTGTGTTGGCACACAGAGAGATACCTAATCAGACTAACAGAGTAAGAATAGTCTTCCCAGGTGAGATGACGCTTGAGTGCTCAAGGATAGTAGACATCAGCTAGACTAGCAAGTGGACAAAGGCATTCCAGAAGAAGAAAGCGGTATGTATGTACAAAAAGGTAATAGAGCCAGATTTGGAGATCGGGACCAGCAGGTGGCGTGATGGTTAAGGGTGCTGGACTTCCACATGGTCAACCGCAGTTTGAGTTCCGGACCTGGTGGCTTGCTTTCTCACTTTACCTCTCTTTTCGTTTCTCTCTCTCTCTCTCTCTCTCCCTCCCTCTCTCTCTCCCACTCTGGTCAATCAGAGTAAAAAATAAAGAAAGAAAGTTAAATAAAATAATTATTGGGAACCAGCAGTTAGTGTAATGGTTATGTCGCTGGATTCCCACGTAGTCGACCGTGGTTCGCGTCCTGGACCCGGTGACTTAGAACTCACACCGGGCGCGTGTGTGTGCGTGCCCAAGATCCCAAGAGGAGAAGGGATTGCGGCATGACCATCCCCCCTGGGGGGGGTGATTTCTTGCTTTCTGTCTCTATGTCTCTCTCTGTCTGTGGTGAGCGCATGCGCCCTATAGCAAAAAAAAAAAAAAAAAAAAAAAAAAACAAAAAAAAAAAACAAAAAAAAAAAAAAAAAAAAAAAAACAAACAAAAAATCTCAAAAAAAAAATTATTAAGAAAAACAGATTTGGAGATCAAATACCCGTCATTATGGTGGTACAATGAATGTGACTGGGCAAAGGGCCAGAGAAGGAAGGACTACTAGGTTGTTGAAAAGTCATGACACACTTTTGGCATAGTAAATAGAAAAAATATGTCATGCTTTTTTCAACAAGCCAACATGTAGAGCAGTCTAAGGAATTTGCAACCTCCCTAAGAGTAAAGGGGAGCTATTAAAAGATTCTGCGTGGAGCCAGTGGGTGGCATGTGGTTGAGGCACTGGACTCCCACATGGCCAATTGCAGTTTGAGTCCCAGACCTAGCAGCTTGCTTTCTCACTTCCCACTCTCTCTCTCTGGTCAAATAAAAAATAATAATATTAACAATAAATAAAATTAAACAAATATTTTTTTAAAGATTCTGAACAAGGAAAAGACATGATTATTATTTGCATATTAAGAAAAGTCTTCTGACCATAATATAAGGAGTGGGTTCACAAATAGTCTCCAGAAGAGGAAGATAATTTTGGAGCATGACGAAAATGTTGGTGTGTCAACCTTGTCATTGAAAGTGAAGGTAGAAAGAAGAGAAAGAGTTCTAAATGATTTAGGTTACAGAATCAAGAGATCTTATTGAGCAATTAATTTTAAGTCAAAGGAAAGAGAGAAGTCTCAGAAAATCCCCAAATTTTGTGTTGGGAAAGAACATCATCACCTGTTGATCAAGGGAAGGCGGGCATTTGGAGGAAAGGGTATGAATGGCGGACTTGTGTTTAAGGCCCTTGGGTCATAGGAGGGTGGATGTTTAGCAGGAAAACACAGACTTGACCACTAAGTCCTTACGAGCAACTTTGGCTCAAAGTGAATATTTGCAACTTATCACTGGTAGCCAAAGCTATGTATGAATCCCCAGAGAGAGTGTGTAGAGTGAAGATGGAGCCAGGTAAAAGACCCAGGGAAAAATAATATTCAGGAGTGATTAGAGGAAAAGGAGCTATCAAAGGAGAATGAAGTCAAGTAGCCAGAGAGGCCAGAAGAGAAGTAAAAACATGTATATCGTGAAAGTCAGTAAAGGACGAGTTCCAAAAAAGGGATATGATCAATACTGCTAGTAAGACTAAGGGAATACATGCCTTCCTCACCCTCACTGTCATTTTTTGACCAATTAAAAATCGCATTTGTGGGACCAGCAGATGGTGTAATGGATACATCTCTGGACTCTTACATAGTTGACCATGGTTCGAATCGCGGACCTGGCGGCTTGCTTTCTCACTTTCCCTCTCCCTCTTTGTCTCTGTGTCTCTCTCTGTTCAAATGAAAATAAATGAATGGATAAATAAAATTAAATAGTTATTTTAAAAATTGCATATGTGTGGTGGGACCAGCATATGGTGTAAGTGTTACATCGGTGGACTCCCGTGCAGTTGGCCATGGTTTGAGTCCCAGACCTGTAGGCTTAAAATTCATGCAGGGCAAGTGTGCATGCATACTCAAAATCCTGAGACGGGATTGTGTGGCCATCCCCCCTGGGGGGGGGTGATTTCTCCCTTTCTGTCTGTCTGTCTCTCTCTATCTCTCCAGTGAACACACATGCCCTATAGCGAAAATCTCTCAAAAAAAAAAAAAATTCTAGGGATAGGTGGTGTGGTGATTGGAATGCTGGATTCCCACATAGCCAACTATGGTTCAAGTCCCCAGACCCGTTAGCTTGAAAATCATAATAAATAAATAAATAAATAATTTTAAAAATGCATTTGTATGTTTTAGATTTGTTACTATACACACACACACACACACACACACACACAGAAGCTTAAATAAATGACATAATTTATACATAGCCATACCTATTTTTTAATGCCAGAGGCTGCATGTGTACACATGCACAAACATGTGTAAGAGAGACAGTGAGAGAGGAACCATAGCAATAGGGCCTGGTTACACTGCAATCCTTTTTTCTCTAAGCCACCATCCTCTCTGGATACTGGGCATGTGCATTCATATCCAGCATGTTTTTAAGTCACCAGGGCTGGGACTTGAACCCTGGTCGACCATATGGAATCTGGCTTCCACTGTGAAGCACCTAACTACTACACTAAGGAGTGGCCCAATAGTCACTTTTTTTTTTTTTTGGAGAGATTTTCACTGTAGGGCGTGTGCGCTCGCCAGACAGACAGAGAGAGACATTAGAGACAGAAAGCGAGAAATCACCCCCCAGGGGGGATGGTCACGCCGCAATCCCTTCTCCTCCATTCTCCTCTCGGGATCCTGGGCACGCAAGCACACACGCCCAGCGTGAGTTTTAAGCCACCGGGTCCGGGACGCGAACCGCGGTCGACGACATGGGAGTCCAGCGACATAGCCATTACGCTAACTGCTGGTTCCCCCAATAATCATTTTTTAGAGAGATTTTTGCTATAGGGCATGTGAACTCGCTAGAGAGAGATAGAGAGACAGAATGTGAGAAATCACCCCTCCCCCTATGGGGGATGGTCACACCACAGTTTCTTCTCCATTCTCCTCTCAGGATCTTGAGCACACACACACACGTGCTCAGCATGAGTTTTAAGCTGCCGGGTCCAAGACTCGAACCACAGTTGACTACATGGGAGTCCAGCGACATAACCATTACGCCATCTGCTGGTCCCCGTAATCACATTTTTAAGCTATTACAATTAGGGTCATATAGAGATATATCTCTCCTTTTATATTCTTATGGTAATGCAAGAAGCATTCTTTCCATCAGTGCTTGAAGCAAAGCCTGAATCCAACTATTCCCGAGATGCCCCCGTGTAAATGTGAAGCTTTATGTTATAGAAATGAACTCTAATATATGACAGAAGGGATCCTTTTGAGAGATGCTTTATAACGCCATAATATAACTACTTTATACTCACAAGTTCAGCCACTCAGGTTTTTATATTTGTCATAATGTTAGAAATTACCCTGAGGTGTCCAGAGAGTACCAATACTTTGAATTTGATGGAAGCATATTCAGAGTTCTCAACGCTCTCTTATAAACATTGAATCTAAATAATTAAATGAGAAAAAATACATTTTAAAAGGTTTATTCCATGAACTAAGGCTACCACATTTCATAATAATCTCAAAAAATGCTGAATCTAGATTTGAGATACTGGTCTTTTAGTGCTAAAAGACAAGTTAGTTAAACTCAGAACTTACTGGTTGGACGCACTGTGCACATGTGCCCTGTTACGTGAACGCACATGTGTGTTGGTTTTTTTAAAAGAAAGAAATATTTAACTTTATTTATTTATTTATTATAATTTGACCAGAGAGGGACAGAGTGAGAGAGAGGGAAAGTGAGAAAGCAAGCCGTCAGGTCTGGGACTTGAACTGTGGTTGGCCATGTGGAATCCAGTGCCCTTAATCACCATGCCACCTGTTGGCCCTGTGTGTGTTGGTTCTATGGGACATCTGCCCAGTGACATATTTTGCATCTAAGTTGCTGAAAGAAACAAGATGACATATATGAGAAGTTACCAGGGCACTCTCTCCCTGGTAACAGAGACATGTAAATTTTAGGTAACTGGTCTGTCAGTTCCCTTCTGGTTTCTAAAGGGGGATGCATTTTTATATGAGACATCTTCAGAATGTTCATGAAAATGACATATTATTAAAAAAAAAACTACTCATGCATTTCAGTTTTAGGGGCATCATAATAAACATGTTTAATGCCACTTTTTGTGAACTTTTTGAAGTTCTTCAACTCTCATATCAATTCACTTAAACAAGATGTCAGTTAAACAAAGGTCAGCCAATTTGTTCATAATGAGTTAATATGTTCGAAAATGAGTATAGGCTGGACACTGGGTCCCACATGGTTAACTCTATGATTCAAGTCCTGGACCCAGTAGCTTGAAAAACGGCTGGTCACATGTGGGGGCATGACCAAAATTCTCAGAGGAGAATGGCAGAGAAGGGATTGCGAGAGGCCATCTTCCCTGGGGGCTGATTTCTCACTTTCCTTCTCTTTCTGTCTCTTTCTCTGTCTCTCTCTGACGAGCACATGTGCCCTATGGCAAAAATCTAAAATAAAATAAATGTAGGTTTCACATCTATGAGAAAGATATTGGTTGCCATAAACTACCACCCACAAGAAATGTAATCATCTCCTCCACTTATTCTGAAAACTACAAAAAAATGGAAAAATAGTGCACAGACCCTTCATCCAGAATCACCAAGAGGGACCATCTGGTCACATTTGCCTGGGCAGTGACGCTATGTACTTCTCATTGGCTCAGTTTGCCCCATTATTGGTGATGTTAAATCTGTTCGTTTTGTTAAGCTGGCATCTCTCAGGTGTCTTTTCTTTATTAATAAATAACCTGGGACCAGCCAGTAGCATGCTGGTTAAGGAGGCCAGATCCTGCATGGGTGACTGCGGTTCAAGTCCCAAATCTGGTGCTTGAAAAGCTGAGAAGAAATGGAAGAAAAGGGGACTATGGCATGGCTATCCCCACCACATGTTTTCTCCATCTCTCTCAGGCAAGCGCATGCACCCTATAGCAATATTTGTTTTACATTTTGGAAAAAACTAAGTAAGTAGATAAATAGTCTGTGAGGTGGGGACAGAGTGAACAGAAGATTCAAAAGCAAGGCATTACTTGAAAGCTGACTTAAAAACATAGGTATGAGGGCCAGCAGATGGCATGGTAGTTAAGGTGCTAGACTCCCACATGACTGACTGCAGTTCAAGTCTCAGACCTGGCGGCTTGAAAATCACACAACAGGTGGGGCTAGCAGATGGCTTAGTGATTAAGGTGCTGGACTCCCACATGGCAGACTGCGGTTTGAGTCTCAGACCTAGCAGCTTGCTTTCTCACTTCCTCCTTGTCTCTCTCTCTCTTTCTGTCTCTCTCTGGCCAAGTTGAAAAATAATAATAAATAAGTAAGTTTCTTGGTGCTCAAGGGACCATGGCCGATCCTTACATGAGGCAGATCAAGATGAAGACTGGTGTGGTGAAGCGATTCGTCAAAGGAAAAGCGATGTATGAAAACGAAGCAAAACAACAAGAAATGATCGGAAAAATGAAAGCTGAAGATGGTGAAAATTACGCCATTAAAAATCAGGCAGAGATCATACAAGAGTCCTGGACGATGATCCCAGATTGCCAGTGCAGATTGGAAGCTGCGTACACAGATCTTCAGCAGATATTAGAAAAGGAAAAAGATTTGGAAGAAGCTGAAGACTATAAAGAAGTACGTTTAGTACTAGATTCAGTGAAGTTAGAAGCCTGAAACTTTTCTGTACGGAGTGCTTTTTGCATTAAATCCTAGGGTCCATTCTACAGTTCATTATTTTTGACCACGGTTGTGTGTTCAAGTAGTAGGAGAATGTGATTCTTTTTATGCTATTCATATACCTTCCTTTGCATATTTAATGTGTCAAATAAATGAGTCTGTCTAAAAAAAACAAATAAAATAATAAATAAAACAATTCTTTAAAAAGAAAGAAAGAAAGAGAGAGAGAAAGAAAAAAAGAAAGAAGAAAGAAAGAAAGAAAGAAAGAAAATCACACTAGGGGCATGTGTATGCATCCCCAAAATCCCAGGAGGAGAATGGACAAGAAGGGATTGCGGCATGGCCATCTCCTGCCATTATTTCTCACTTTCCCTTTCTCTTTCTCTGGTGAGCACATGCACTCTATGGCAGAATCCTAAAAAAATAAAAATAAAAATGGGTAGGAGCCAGGCAAAGTGAGACAGGAGATGAAGGCCACAAATACGGAGGGGGCACTAAGATTATGTGGGAGGGTGCTGCAGCTTCATCCCGCTGGGACCTCTGGGAGCCAACAGAGAATGGAATCCCAGCTTCCCGGGCCCCTGGTCTGGCCGCTGGTGTGGGGCTGAGTTCCTTCGTTCTCTAGGACTTCCACCCTCCCCTGCCTAAAGGCACAGTTGGCTCTGTGACCAGAGAAAGCCCTCAGGCCCTGGGGATATGAGCTCTGCTTTGTGACATTGAGGCTGAGGAATGCGGCCAGGGCGTTGACAGCATCTGCTACTTGACCTTCAAACTTGATTTATGAGCAAGTTATAGACCTCGGTTGTTTGATCTTTAGCCACAGTCTCAGTTTTCTCTGTCCAATATCCTGCTAGTTCATTTCAGAATTTGGGTTTCATATTTTTATAATCTCGGGAAGTGGAGTTGTTTATAGAAAGGGTCCACTCCTCACATCCAGTGCATTCTGGGCTTCCATACGGCAGAGGAACTAGGATGGGAAGAGATTGTCAGGAGGATGAAGGAGGACTGCGGAGGAGTGCACATGGTGTGAGGGCAGGCTGGGATCGTGCCCTTGTCCCTGCTCAGCTCTGCTGCGTGTCCCCGCTGCTTCTCAGAACCTACACTGAGTTCAATTCTGAGTAGCACTTGAAGTTCAAGTCTTGTACTAGTCAGAATTGCAGCCCCTAAAATTCAGAGGTTGAAGGCCTAACCTCCAATGTGACTGTATTTGGAGATAAGACCCCAAGGAGGTAAGTAATGTTAAATGAGGTCATCGGGACGGGGTTTGAGTCCAGTATGATTGGTGCCCTTATCAGAAGAGGAAGAGGCACCAAGGATGCACGTATACAAAGAAGGCCACGTCCGATGGAGCAGGAAAGCCACTGTCGGCAAGCCAAGGAGAGAGACCTCAGAAGAAGCCAACTCTGGAGCACCTCGAGCTCTGGCCTCCAGCCTGCAGAACTGTGAAAGAATACATTTCTGGGTTTAAGCCACCCAGTCTATGTACTGTCGTCCCTTTGTATCTGCAATGGGTTGGCTCCAGAATCCCCCTGGAACACCCAAGTCAACAGATGCTTAAGTCCCTTACATAAAATGGTGCTGTGTTTGCAATAACTTATGTACATCCTTTCATATACCTAAAATCATTTCTAGGTCGATTATAATACCTAATACAAAGTTAACATATCATTTCTTTTGTTTGTGTAGATTCAATATGTTTGTTTTGTGTTATTCATGGTAATATTTGTATTGATTATAAAATGTTCATCTAAGGGGGGCCAGCAGATGGTGTGGTGGTTATGTCATTGGACTTCCACATGGCCGAGTACAGTTTGAGTCCTGGACCTGGTGGCTTGAAACTCACACAGGGCACATGTGGATGTGTGCCCAAGATCCCAGAGGAGAATGAAGAAGGGATTGCAGTGGGACATCCCCTCAAGGGGTGATGAATCACTTTCCCTCTCACTGTCTCTGAGCAAATGTGCCCTAAGGCAAAAATCTTCTTTTAAAAAAAATAATTATTTTATTTAACTTTATTTATTTATTTTTTTATTTTTTAATTTGACCAGAGGAGGACGGAGAGTAAGAGTTGAGAGAGAGAGAGAGAGAGGGAAAGTGAGAAAGCAAGACACCAGTTCTATGACTCAAATCATGGGTGGTCCAGTGCCCTTAACCACCATGCCACCTGCTGGCCCTAGGAAAAAACATCTTTAAAAAAATATTCATCTAAGAAAAATTGGAAAATATAAGAAATTATAGGGAAGACATAAAAATCACCTATAAACTGACTCCTGGTGATAGTCATTTCAAAATGTTTATGTGTTCCCTTCCACTTCTTCTCCCTGCGTGTGCGCACACATATATGGTATGTACGCATATCTTAACCAAAATAACATCATACTGTGTTTATTATTTTGACAAGACACAATACAGTATAGTGGCTAAGTACATGGGCTCTAGAGTCAAACTGATCTAAGTTCAAATCCTGACCTTGCCATTTAGAAGTGTGGAATCTTGGCCAGATTTCTTAATTCTGACTCAGGTTCTGCATTTGTAAAATAGAGATAATAACATAATTGATTATACCTTTAGTTTACATAAGATTAAATGATATTATGTATACATAGCAACTTACCATAATATCTGGCACAGAATATTTAATAACTTTTTCCCTTTTAAAAATATACTATGAACAGTTCCCATATTATTAAATATTCTTTTTTACTGACATATAACAATTGTGACTATTTCTGGGGTACAATATGAGTTTTCACTTCAAGAATACAACATGTAATGATCAAATAAGTAATTAGTTTATCATCTCAACATTTGTCATTATTTTGTGTTGGGAACATTCAAACTCCTCTTTTTTCTTTAGCTAATTGGAGAATTTTTTGTTTTTATTTTTATTTTTTTAGTTTTTAGTTTTTGCTATAGGGAGTGTGCTCTCATCAGAAGGAGACAGAGAGAGAAAGACAGAAAGTTAGAAATCATCCCCCAGGAGACCAGCAGATGGTGTAATGGTTATATCACTGGACTCCCATATAGTTGACTGTGGTTCGAGTCTTAGACCCAGGGCCTTAAAACTCACTCCAGGGGGCTGGCAAGTGGTATGGTGGCTAAAGGTGTTGTATTCCCACATGAACAATCATGGTTCAAGTTTCAGACTTGGTGGCTTGCTCTCTC
The DNA here is from genome assembly GCF_000334495.1 of Tupaia belangeri chinensis. Lineage (NCBI taxonomy): Eukaryota > Metazoa > Chordata > Mammalia > Scandentia > Tupaiidae > Tupaia > Tupaia belangeri. The sequence goes on along the minus strand of NW_006160208.1, from coordinate 82,672 downwards.
ACTTTCCCTCTCTCTCTGATCAAACTGGAAAATAATAATAATAATAAATAAAGCTAAATAAAATAATTCTTAAAAAAAAAAAAAACTCACACCAAGCACCTGTGTGTGCATGCCTAAAACCCCAAGAGGAGAATGAAGGAGAAGGGATTGCAGTATGGCCATTTCCCTGTGAGGTGACTTCTCTCTTTCTGTCTCTCTGTCTCTCTCTGACTCTCTGGCATACACATACACTCTATAGCAAAAATCTCTCTTTAAAAAGAAAGAAATCAACCCCTAGGGAGTATGGACATGCCACAATCCCTTCTCCTCCATTCTCCTCTTGGGATCTTGGGCACACATGCACATGTGCCTGGTATGAGTTTAGGTCACTGGGTCCAGGACTCCCAACTACGTGGGAATTCAGTAACATAGCCATTACACTATCTGCTGGTTCCAGTCAAAATACATTTGAATATTATTTGTTTGTTTATTAATCAGAAGGCACACACACCAGAGAGAGACACTTCTCTATCCTATTGGGATTTTGGACATTCACGCCCAGCGTGTCTTTTTCAAGCCACCAGAATGAGTATGGCAATTGTGTGGTTGGTCATTGGGGACCCAGCTCCCTTAACCACCAGGCCATTAGACCAATCCTATTTCAAGATTTCAAAAGGTACAAATAAAATAAAACTTGTAGAGTAACAACTATTATTTTACTTTTTCTTTTTCTTTTGGTAAGCCTGTTGCCTCAAAGTAAAGGCAAATCACTCCAAGAGGCCATGTAATTTGATTATAAAGCAATGAAGCAGATTCCACAATAATCAACACTATTATTTTAGAGTCACACCTGGAATGTTTACTCTCTGCTGAAAATAGGAAGCTTTGGTGAGCTAATGATTATGTCACTGGGTGTCAGTTTATGACGAATAAAAGTTCACATGCATCTATTAATACTCTCTTTGATATCAAGCCTTGATACTAGAAATATGATCCAGCATATGTCACACTGGTTTTCATGTGATCACTAAACTCATTATTTCCCCAGATATAATCTTCTATTTGATGAATCAAGTATTAATGAATTCAATACAATATCTGCTATTGTCAGATAAAAATCCTGGTACATTCTTAGTTATTATCACAGTTGATGACACAGGTCTGAATTCAAAATGTAATCCAAATTATTTTGAAGCCATGTGAGATCTGTTTGCTTTGTCTCCTGCTCCATGCATGAAGCAATTAGCATTGGTTATATTAACATAATACTTTCCCATACTAAAAGAAAATTATTCTATCTTTTTTCAAAGAAAAAATATTTCATGTTAAAATCATAGACCTGAGAGTATCAACAACAGGGGAAGGTAGAACCTAGTTGTGTTATCCATTTTTGGTTGCTATAACTGAGTATCACAAACTGAGTCATTTATAAAGAATGGAGGTTTATTTAGTTCACAGTTCTGGAGGCTGGCTAGTCCAAGGTCAATGGGCTAGCATCTTGTGTGGGCCTTCATGTTGTATCATCACATGGTGGAAAGTATCACATGGTGGGAGGGAGCAAGAACATGTCAACTCAGGTTTCTCTTCTTATAAAGCCGGGGAAACCACTCTGATGACCTTAGCTAATCCTAATGATCTCCCAGAGGATCACCTCAAAATACTATATACATATGAATTTGGGGAGTAAGTTTCCTATACATAAAATTTGGAAGATACATTCAAATGGTATCAGTGGCCAAGACCAATGCAATAAAGATACTTAAAATTCTGCCTGTCAGACAACTGTTGATGTTAAATTAGAGAGGAAGAAAATGAGATTATGTTCCTTTTTCACCCTTCCTTTGATGGATCCTTTGACAGAAACATTAATGGAAAAGTCTTGTGCCTAATGAGGAAGACTGTCTATATGAGATGAGGAATTGGATTATGTTTGTCACATCCTGAGGACCACGGTTTGTAATAATCTATAGAAGTAAAAACATCATTTGTAGTGATAGATTTCAAGACAATCCTACAATAATTCAATTGAGATCACTGATATTACCTCAAACAAGAGTATGTTTCTAGGTGCTTAGTGCATGAATACATTTTGTTGACTCTTAGGTCTAGATCTTTTATTTGTGAATTGTTTTATTAACCCTTTTAAAAACACCTTAGTTATCCTAAATTTCTTAGTTTCACCTATTTCTTCTATGGCCATAAGCTGAGGCAGACTTTACTGCTCTTGTACATGGACTATGAACAATGCCTCTGTCTGTGTAAGTATTTGACAAATGTTTTCATCTATAATTAATATCAGACCTCTGCAGGGGTCTTCAAAATAATTTATGGAAAGTGTTGGGGCCAGCAGGTGGTATAGTGATTAAGGGCACTGGACTCCCACATGGCAAACCATGTCTTGAGTCCCGAACCTGGTGGCTTACTTTCTCACTTTCTCTCTCTCTCTCTCACTCTCACTCTGTCCCTCTCTGGTCAAATTAAAATAAATATAAAAATAAAGTTAAATAAATAAAGTAATTATTTTTAAAAATTCAAGGAAAATGCATATAATGAAAAAACTTAAGCATGGATTTCAATTTTTGAAAAGAAAATTTTTTGCATCAAAATAAACTCATATTTTAATTTCACTTTCCCACACATTTTTTTTAAGTCCCCTTGTACCTGGCTAGATAATGGGTGTCCAATACATGTTTATAATACCTTATGCTTATTAACATACAGTACTTTCACATCTTATCTGAGCCTCACAATAGCTGTCAAGAAAGCAAGGAAAGTAAGGCTATTTTCTTTTTTATTTATTTATTTTTAAGGTTTTTCCCATAGGGAATATGTTCTCACCAGAGAGAAGGGAAGAGAGGAAAAATGAGAAATCATCCCCGGGGTCATGGCCACACCACAATTCCCTTCTCCATTATCATTTTAGGATTTGGGGCACACACACACAGACACACACGTGCCTGGTGTGTTTTTTTCAAGCTGCAAGGTCCAGGATTCGAACTGTGGTCAGCCGTGTGGGAATCCAGCATCTTAACCACCACACCATCTGCTGGCCCTGGTAATGCTACTTTCAAAAGAAGAAAATGGCATAGAAATTAAGAAATGGGAACAAGTCCTCTTAGTTATCAGGAATAAAACTAGAATTTTACCCTCGCTGACTTCTCTTTGTCAATGCCTCCTCACTCTGTGGCATCCCAAACAGATCGCCAATATTGGGGCATATTACTCTCGCCCAGAAACCTCCAAGGTCCTACCTGCTTCTCAAATGAAAGTCACAAGTACGGCCTTTGAATAGCTACAGCAGAAGTCCTTAGCCTTGAGTCTGTGAATCCCAAGGTATAAGCTGGGTGATGGAAATTTCCAAGAGTGTTTGTAACCTATATATTTGTATTTCCAGAGTATTCAGAGCTATTGACAAATTCTTAAAAAGCCTACCAGATGCTAAGAACTATTAGCTACATCAGTCTTACACTGAAATCTCTCAAGAGTTTCTAGTCTCCTAGTGTTTGCTTCAGTTAGAGCTGCTGATGATTAGTAAAAATCCCATTCATTCAACTCCAGTGCACTGTTCCTTTGCACTGGGATTTTAATAAAATAAATATATGAGAAAGTCCTAGTCAACAGAAATATGGAGTTAAACAAAGCCAGTGCTTGGATTCTCGGAGATATTGGGGGGCATTACAGGGAGTAATAATGATAGATGAATCAGATCTAACAGAAAGAAGCACTGTACATCAGTATTAGTGATTTTCAAATGCTAGTGTGTATAAAAAATTCCTAGAAACCTTGCTTTATTTCTGTTTTGCTAGAGGGCACCTATGCTCATCAGAGAGAGAAAGACAGAAAGAGAGAGGGAGAGGAGAAAGCACACACACCCCTCCACAGTGGGGAATAATCAATCCCTTCTCCATCTGTCCCTCTCCTGGGGTTTTGGACATGCAAACATATGTGCCTGGCATGTTTCTCAAGCTGCTAGATGTAGGACTTGAACCACATGTTCAGTCATGGCGGATCTGGCTGCCTTAAGCACCAGGACACAGAGTTGTCCCCCAAGAGATCCTGTTAAATCTTCCTTATAAAAAATTCTATTGAGCCATACCGTTCTAGACGTTTTATTGTTAGCCTTTCACATTTGGCTCTGTGATCCACCTGGAATTAATTTTTATGTCTGTGTTTAGTAGTCAAGTTTTAATTTTTTCCTTATGGACCTCCAATTAAATGCTATTTATTCTTTTTTTCCCACTGTTTGCAGTGCTAACTTAGTAATTTATGAAGTCTCTATTTATAAGTGGGTCTGTTTATGGGTTCTCTGTTCCTTTTTATTATTGCATTTCTCCACCTTTGCGCCAGCAAGTACCACCTGGTCTGAATTACCATACTTTTATAATATATCTTGACTTCAGGTATATTTTGGCCATTATTGGACTTTTACACATTCATGTATAGTTTTATTTTATTTTTCAAAATTTTAAAGCAATCTCAAACTCATAGGAGACTTTTAAGTAAAGAACAAAGAACTTTTTTTTGAACATTTGAAAATAAGTTGTCCCATCAGTCCTGAATACTTCAGCATAATTCCACAAAGACATTCACCTATATAACCATACAGCCATCAAAATCAGGAATCGGTACTGACACATTACCAACTAGTCTTCAAACTCCGTTTGGGTCTTATGGGTTGTCCTAAGAGTTCAGTCTAGGATCGTCCATTTCCTTTAATGCTGTTTCTTTAGTCTTTATTTTCCTAGAACAGAACAGGAACCTAGAACACTTCCTTGAATTTTATACCCTTGACATCTTATGAAGATTATAGACCAGTTGTTGTGTAGAATGCCTCCCTCCCCCAGTTTGGGTTTGTTCACATTTCATCATTAGATGCAGGTATTAATCTTCAGCAGATGTCACAGAACCGATGCTGTGTTCCTGCATCCTCTCAAGTCACACGGGATTTTGATCTGTACCATTTTGAGTCATATTCAATTGGAACACTTAATGTAGCATTTGCCAGGATTCTCCATTGAAAGGTTACTCCTTTTCCCCATTTGGATTAAGTATTCTTGGAGAAAATATTTTTCAATTATGTAAAGACCTTCTGCTAAGCATTGAATGTGTCTCCCAGGCATTAATGCGTTGAGATTTGGTGAGTCATTGTGATGGGATTAAGTGGGTAGAAACTTAGTTTGACTATGGTGTTGAGAGGTGGGATTTTGGGATATTAGAATCAGAGTGGGGCCCTGTTTGCTGCTTGTAGCCTTTAGAGAGAACATTCAGATACAGACTTGTATCCTCTTGCTCTGTCTTGGCATGTGATGTCTTCTGCTGTCACACCAACCAAGGGACTTCACTTGGCCCCTTGACCTTGGGCCTCCAAAACCATGAGCTAAATAAACCTCTATTCTTTATAAATCACCCAGACTCAAGCATTTCCATGATGAGTGATACAATGTACTAGAACATCCTCTATCCCTATATATTATCAATATATTCACTTATCTATTTCTACCTGTCTGAATTGAAAGTTAAAGTTTCCCAGGACCAGCAGTTGGCATAATGGCTATGTTGCTGGACTCTCATGTAGTTGATCGAGGTTCAAGTCCCAGACCTGGTGGCTTAAACTCACAACGGGCACATGTCCAAGATCCCGAGAGGAGAATGGAGGAGATGGGATTGTGGCATGGCCATCCCCCCAGGGGGTGATTTCTTGCTTTCTGTCTCTCTGTCTTTCTGACAAGCACACATGCACTATGGCAAAAACCTCTCCAAAAAAAAAGAAAGAAAGAAAGTTAAAGTTTCCCATTTTATTCAATAACATTGTAGTCTCTTACTATCATTATTTGTTTTGATTCCCAAATTTCCCTAGATCAGGTTGGATATAGAAAAAAATACGAATGGGAGTGTGGCTATTCTATGCCCATGGGTATATGACTGCTCGAGCTCTGTTCTGGGAGGTTTTAGGAGGTTTACTGTTATTTACATCCCAATAGCAGTAAGCACTGACCTCTGGGCTCTCATCTAAGTCTCTGCCTCTATTTCTGCTTACTGAAGACAAGTGCCCATTCTTATGAATGCTTGCGATTCAGTATCACGGGGTTGATTCCAGTCCTCCTTCTGCGTATTTGTTACTCCCTTCTCTGACAATGAGAAACTTGGCTGCATCATTCTCTCTCTCTCTCTTTTAAAGAATTGTTTTATTTAACTTAATTTATTTATTTACTTCTAAATTAGACCAGAGAGGGACAGAGAGAGGGAAAGCGAGGAAGCAAGCTGCCAGGTCTGGGGCTTGAATGGAGGTCGGCCATGTGGGAGTCTAGCACCCTCAACCACCACACCACAAACCAACCCCATTCTCTCTTTTAAAAAACAAAAACAAAAACAAACTTTATTTCTGTCTTCCCTAAGCAAGAGAGTCATATTAACTTGGGGAGAGAGACAGGCCCCCAGCAGGGTCTTCGTACTGTCATCCAGTCTGGCCCCAGCTAGCCCCAGAGAGTGAGCGTGCATGTGCCTGGTGTACTCATCCAGGTCTTTGTACGCAACCCGGGAACCCGCTCATGTGAGTCAGCCTCACAGAGCATGCGTTACCACTGCGCTACTGTCCAGCCCCCACAGCTCTTCATTCATTCATTAGATGGATCCTCCAGTAAATACTAAATTTCCTGTTGTCATTATCAAGCCCTGTCTTCCTCAGGGGTGTATTTCTTACCCTACTTGAGTTCTGCCATCTACACTGGGCCATGCATCAACCCACTCTCAACCCATTGTCCTCCTTTACCCCCTCGGCTGGACACTCAGGGCCAGGCGGCCTCTTTCTCCATAAGCAGAAGCTCTTCTCATTCACTTGAGCTATGACAACTCATTGGACAAGCCTTTCTTCCCACCCACACCCCTTTATGCAGGAGCCTTCATCAACCTGCCATGGACTCGATGCCCTGTACCAGGCTTCCCTGCTGCATGTCCACCCTGCTCGCCCTGCTCAGGCTCTGGTACCCTATGCTGGGCTCTAAGGTGGGTGGTCTCCTTACCCCATGCTAGCCTCCCTCCCCTCCAGCTACCTTTCATCCTCTACTCACCAGAGAGAGAGAGAGAGAGAGAGGAAGAGAAGAGAGCACTCTCCCCATGGGGGATGGTCACACCACAATCCTTTCTCCTCTGCCTCTCCTCCTTTGGAGATTTTGGGCTCACATCCACACTTGTCTAGTGCGCTTCTCAAGTCGCAAGGTCTGGGACTTGAACCATGGGGGAGGCCTTGCGAGGTGGCTGCCTTAAGCACGAGGCCAAGAAACCAGCCTAATAAGTAAACTTAATTATTTTATTTTTTGAAAGAGAGATTTTTGCTATAGGGCGCATGCCCATGGCGGAGAGACAGAGAGAGAATGAGAGACAGAAAGCGGGAAATCACCCCCCCAGGGGGGATGGCCATGCCGCAATCCCTTCTCCTCTATTCTCCTCTCGGGATCTTGGGCATGCATGCACACAAGCCCGGCATGAGATTTAAGCTACCGGGTCCAGGATTCAATGGCATTCACTATGTGGGAGTCCAGCTACGTAACCAGTATGCCATCTGTTGGTCCCTAAAAAGCTTTAAAATGTTTATTTTACTCAGCAGCTCCCTCCCTTTGTGGGCACCCCGTTAACTCATCACCTTTACACCTTCGGAGTCGGTCTGAGGCTCCATTCTGGCCCGGCGCCCAGAAACATTTGCTGCTCCCACTACGCAGGGTGGGTGCACGGCAGCACAGAGGGCTGACTTGCTATCCTCACCCGATGTCTTGGAAACACCTTAAACATCACACTTCCCAATCAGAACCCTGGGTTTCCTATTGACTTTCACCTTCGTTCCCAGATAATTTTTCCTGGCTCAAAAAATGGCATCCTCATCACACTCGGTTGCTCAGGCTGGAAACCTGGGAGTCACTGCTGTTCTTCACTTCCCAGAATTTCTGTGCCCAGTTCATTTTGTTTGTGTGTTTGCTATAGGGCACATACAGTCTCTGCAGACAGACAGACAGACAGACAGGGAGAGAAATCATCCCCCAGGGGGATGGTCACACTGCAATTCTTGCTCCATTCTTCTCTCAGGACTTTGGGCTTGCTCGCCTGATGTGATTTTCAAGCCACCCTCCGGACTCTAACCATGAAGTTGGCCACGTGGGATCCAGCTGCCTTAACCTCCAGACCATTGGCTGGCCTGACAATTGTTTTTTTTTTTTTTGTTTTAAAATCACGACAGAGAGCACATGCATGAGAGATAGAGAGATAGAGAGAGAGAGAGAAGCGCCGTCAACAGGGCCGTGTCATGCCACCACGCTCTCTCCCAGCACTCCAGCTCCTCAAGGTCTTGGGCAGGCACATGTTTTCAAGCTGCCACGAAAGCACCTGGGCCCTGTCGGCCACGTGGCTTCCAGCACTGCAGTTAGATCAGTAACTACTGTGCTCCCTGGCTGGGCCATGTACCCACTTCTCCCACTTTACCTACAAAGCATAGCCAAAGTCTGTCATGTATCTTCATCCAAAGGATCACGTCCTGTTTTGTTGGACTTCTGTAACAGGCTCCTAGCTGATCCCCTTCCACTCTGTCCTCCCTGTGGCAGCCGAGTTCACTTGCGGGGTGTACACCAGATCACAGCGCTCTGGTGTTTACATGCCTTTTCTCATTTCCTACCACGTTCCGAACAATGCGATCTCACGGCAGTGGTCCGAGCACCGGCCCCTTTCTGACTTCGCTGTGTTTCCTCCCTTCCCACCCTGCACTTTTGCCACTCTGAGTGTGCTTCTGTTTCAATCCTGGCACGAATCAAGGTTTCTCCAGGATGGATGAACAGTTCCCCTCCTTCACAGCCCTTGTCACAGGTCAGAACGACACACAAATTTGTTTTCTGGCCAACCAGGTCTCTCCCGTGCTCACCCAGACTAAGAGCCCCTGTCTGTTTTCTTTCCCAGCGCATAGTGGGTCCTGCGCATATAGCAGATGCTTAATATGTATATATATTTTAGAATGTCTGGTGGAATAATATCATGAAATACTGATGTGTATTTTTTTTCTGTAACCTGCCCCCTCACACACACATGAGCACACACCTTTGGGGGAAAAAAAGTCACATTACCTTTTCTAGTTAAACCTAGATCTGAACACTCTGAACTATTAGGGAAAGGCTGTGGGGGAGGGGAGGTGCAAATAGAAAGAAACATAGTTTTTAAGCTTTAAGAGTCAAGACCTTGGCCTTGAAAACAGAGAAGGAGGAACTGTCAAGAATAAATGAATACCATCTTGCACCAAAAAACAAACAAACAAACAAACAAACAAAAACCAGGGACCAGTAGATAGTGTCATGGCTACGTTGCTGGATTCCCATGTAGTCAACTGCGGTTCGAGTCCCAGACCAGGTGGCTTAAATTGATGCAGGGCGCATGTGTGTGCATGCCTGAGATCCCAAGAGGAGAATGGAGGAGAAGGGATTGCAGCATGGCCAT
>NW_006160208.1:61934-71561 GCF_000334495.1 Tupaia belangeri chinensis | reverse complement strand
GGATTCCCATGTAGTCAACTGCGGTTCGAGTCCCAGACCAGGTGGCTTAAATTGATGCAGGGCACGTGTGCATGCATGCCCAAGATCCAGAGAGGAGAATGGAGGAGAAGGGATTGCGGTGTGGCCATCCCCCCTGAGGTGTGATTTCTCGCTTTCTATCTGTCTTTCTGGTGAGTACACATGCCCTATAGCAAAAACCTCTCAAAAAAAAAAAAAAAAAAAAGAAGTGGAGGAATAGGCAAGAGTGTATGTTGAGGAAGAGTTGAGAGCTGGGGAAGTGAGTGAGCCGAGTGCTGTGTGAGTGTCTCTCATCCCGCTCACTGTCCTTGCGCTGTTCCCCAGAGAAGCTGGGGGTGCTACAGTTAGAAGGACGCTGCACTTGCTTTTTGGTGGGTGCAGAAATGACAGCGAGGCTCCAGAAGCCCAGCACAGAGCCAGGGTGGTGGGGTGGTGCAGGCTGCCTGCTGGGGTTGGGCAGGGAAAGCCTGAGACAGCAACCAGCAGGGTGTGGACACAGCAGGCAGACACTAAAAGACACCACAGGGGCCTAGGCTGGGATGAGGACCACATGAGTACCTGGAGTGAGAGCACCGTTCCATTCTGTGGTGGCCAGAGGGATTGAGGACATGCTGGAAATAAACAGGGACCATGCACCCAGGTGCACAGGCCAGAAATGAGGCTCAGCCTCCCTCCCTCTGACACAACTTTCACCACAACTCCTAAATTTAGAAGGTTTCCTTCCTGGGCAGAAGGAGGGCGAGGGAAATGCTCAACTGACTGCTCTCAAGCCTGAGATGACCAAGTCTACATTTTTTTTGCTAGATAGCCTAAGAGCTCAAAGTAGAAGTTAACCTAAATTCTAGAGAAATAAGAACCTGTACCTTTTCATTTTGCTCACTGGGGTTTTGTGCCTTGAAATTGCTGTTGAGAGTACATATGAATAGCTAAGACACCACCTTCGGAGGCAGGAGTCCCGGGCTCTCCTTCGCTCCCAGAAGTAATGGTGGTTACATGTATTTCTCCACTACTCGTGGTGGCTGAATATATGCACCAAGGTCACGGAGGCCAGACAGCCCTAAAAGCCTACGCTATTTACTCTCTGACCCTCTACAGGCCCAGTTTGTCAACCCCGGCCTCCTTGGCAGTGGAAGAGAAGGGAAGGGTAAAGATTCCTACATCCGAGGGTTTTTGTGAGGATTAAATAGACACAGGTGATAAGCTATGGACCGTTAGGAAGATACAGATGCTTCAGAAATGATTCCCTTCAGGGACCAGCAGTTAGCCTAAAGGCTATGTCGCTGAACTCCCATGTAGTCAACAGCGGTTCGAGCCCCAGATCCAGTGGCTTAAACTTACTCTGGGTGCATGTGTGTGCGTGCCCAAGATCCTAAGAGGAGAATGGAGGAGAAGGGGTTGAGGCGTGGCCATTCCCCCTGGGGGGTGATTTCTCGCTTTCTATCTCTCTGTTTCTCTCTGTCTTTCTGGCGAGCACATGTGCCCTGTAGGAGAAACATCTCAAACAAACAAAAAACTCTACAAAGAAATGATTCTCTTCGATCGAGCCTGGTGGCTACACCATATCACAGTCCTTAGAACAGGGACTTTTACTTCCACGATGGCTTAGGAGCACGGCACAGAGCATCTGTCTCGTCGGATGGAGGGCCATGCTAAATATACTTCACATTCTACTTAGAAATAACTTGCACTAACAGACCTTCTAGAACTGGGCAAGGAGTCATTTAAAACTAAACGCTTCTCTATTCATTTGATGAGCCTCTAACACGCGGTATAGAAACTGCACAGCTGACCTTAATAATTGATAAGTGTTTTATGGGTTGCAACACAAGAGTTGAAAAGGCGAGTTTGTTCATAAACTGCTCCCGCGAATCCCGGAGGGGCAGATTGCAGAGAAAAAAAGGTCTCTACCTTGCCTTTCCAGGAAGACGCTAATTCTGAATCCTCTCTGAAAGTGACTCCCACAGGTCGGATAATGTTCTGTTCATCTGGCCACTAGAGAGCACTTTGAGACTGACAAAGCTTGGTCTGTGCACCCGGCCCTCCGTTTGAACCCTCGTCTCCCGTGACGGAGGGCTGCGCATTTCGCCACTGCGCCACCTAGCGACCGGCCGCGGCTCACGACCGGCTCTCAGGGCTGATGGATGCCTTTTGTGAAGCTTAGTGACCTGTGGTAGTGATAATGAAGTATTCTGAAGCCCAGATAACATTTTATTCTGTCACTATGCTTTTCTGCCTCCAGTGACATCACCTAATTTGTACTGCTTTACAGCGTGTTTCTAAGGCAAGCATTTCAGCCAGGGTCCCAGTTTCCTTATTGCTCGTACTCTTTTCTGTCAGATTGAATTTCTCTCAAAGAGAAAATATTGCTTGATATTGATTCCAGTGCACGAGATAATTTCAGGTTCTCACTCTGCAGTTCATCCAAAGCCCTGTTTAAAATCTTGAAGAGGTTTTCTAAGGCTAAAGAGGCGCAGTTCAAAAGAACAGCTCTTAAATGTGTTTAAAAGACCCTTGGCTACATTTTGCGAGGTTTCATCAGCAGTTTGCACTGATACAGTTTCCATTGTTATTACAACTGAACCATATCATAGGGAGTTGTACCAGCAAGACCATCAAGTTTTCTAAAAAGCTATAAAGCTTTTGATGTTTTCTGGCCTATTTCTTACTGTGCTCTTAAAAATGTTTAGCTTCTGCTGAGCCAAATGTGTACCTCCAAAGGCATATGCAGTGAAAAACTCTTCAAGCATCTCAGCTTCTGCTGCAGTATCTGTATATACCGCAGGACGATGATATTCTGTTCGGATGAAGCAAGGGGGAGGTGTTCTTTGTGGCGTGCATTGTGAATGAATAATACCGACCTTCAGCTGAGTTGTGGCCCATCAGCGCTGTGGTCTAGCTGTGGATATAGAAGAAGAATCTTCTTTCTCGACCACTGCGTATGAGGATTCGCCAAAGCCATTCCATTCTGGTATTGTTGTTTGCAATCAAAGTGAAATCAAAGGCATTGGTTCTAGCCCTGATTCCTAAACTGATTGAGGCATTTAGAAGGATAGGTTTGCGGGGGATTTCTTTGATATTTTTTTTTTCTTAAAAATCCTAAATAATTTCTTCCTCTTTTGAATGACACTTGACTTTCAAGTAAAGAATCTTTCTGCATGTGAAATGTCAGTTCTGTCTAATAATAACCTGCTTAATGTACCCCTAAAATCACTAATAGAATTTGCCACCATTTCTGTAAAATGAAATTCTTTCCTCTGCACGGGTGCCCAGCTCATGGAAGCTGGTGAGAACAGGGGCAGACAGTTACAAACAAAACAGAGGGCTTTCTAATGAAATTATGCTCTAAAACACAGACTTGCTATCTCACCTTTTGTCAACATATGCCACTTCTGATGTGACATGAGAACAGCAAGGGGGTGAATAGGCTAGTAACAAAGACTTTCAAGGAATAATCTGCTCTGGGTTTTGTAGGGAACCGTGAATATGAAAATGTAAAGGAGTGAAAGGCAAGATAAGGCATGTACATGGGGGTATATGCGTCGTCGTATAGATACGGTTGGTTTTCAGCAGCCAGATTTAGTCTGTAGCTGTCAGTCTCCAAGCCAAACCCAGCCACCTCCTTCTCCTGTCCTAGAGGGTGCGGTGCGTGATTTTCATCTAATTACTTTATGTGATGCTTTCGGCGTGGGTGACAAGATAGTAGCACTTTATTGAGAAGGTAATGTTATCCCCAGAATTGCAACAAGGATGGAATTAAATAATGCAAAACAGAAAGATTATATACCTGTGTATTTATGTATTATGTTTACTTGCCTGAAACTCCATGGTTCTTGGGGGCTATGATTATGGTAAGAACATATTAACATTTAAGGTTTATATGAATTCAAAGAGATGACACTCCCTCTTCCTTGTCTGGGCGTTGTTCCAAAAACAAATACAGATGTGTTCGCCTGGATTCTTTTCCCAAGGCTGAGTAGGACTACAGTGAGGACCACTTCTTCTCACGATTGAGATCAGGTGACTGTGTATCTTGTACATCTTACATTTCTTCCAAAAAAAAAGAAAATGGAGTACAAATAGAATATTGCACTAAGTGAAATTAACAATAAAAGGAGCAGGAAATCCTCTGAATCTGTAACCTAGGCAGGCAGAAAGGTGTTTTGTTTGTTTTTTGGCACAAGATATACACAAAAATCATGTTCTTCTTTGGGACAGCTCTTTCATTGTCATCTTCACCTCGTTACGGAACCACTGAACGTTGGGTAACCTCTTGTGTAGTTTTATCTTCTCTCCGGCAAGGAGTGATAGGGCGAAGACTGAATCCACATTCTTTATGCTCCTCAAAAGCAAAGCACCTTCTGCGGAGGCTCTCAATAAAAAAATCGTGGTTTGATTCATAGACTCTGAGACTGCCTAGAGCAGGGTGGCATGGAGGAAATCTCACCAGAGCAGCTGTGTGAACAGGAGCAAGCCAAATCATCTTTCTGGGCCACTACATATTTCCTCATCTGTAAAAAGAAGGGGCTGGACTCTGTGATTGCTAAGGTCACTTCCAGCTCTGTAAATTCTATACTTTGAAAACAGGCTCAGATCCTGAAGGAAGAACATCTTCTTGGGTGTCCGGACAAAAGAGCCCAGGGTGTATTTATGTTTGACCTCCCACCACATTCTGACTTGCTACTCTAATGAATCCAGGTTTATTCTTCAGCGCAATGGCTCGGCTCCAGGAGCCCTTGGTGTGATTCTAACACTGTGTAGCTATTGATTTTTTCTTGCAGGATAGTGGTTACTGTAACCACCAAACTATTAAATCTCTCTCGTCCTCTTAGGGATGATTTCACGAGTGCTGTTCCACTCCTTTTGGTTGCTATTTAACTCAATCGAGGGCTATTTTGAAGATAGCATTACTAGGATCAAGGTATCTAAAAATGCTTCGTGGCTGACAGCTCTCGATCATTCATCATCTTTGAGTTGTCTAACAAATGCTGCAGCAGACAGAGGTTGGTCAAAAATGGGACCTTTGGAGACTTGGGTCTTGTTAGGGCCATGTTGTTCTCCATTCACCTCCTGGAACAAAGCTCAGAATTTCTCACTGTGAACAGAGTCAACAGCTACTTGAACAGAATAGACTTCTTTCCTTATTTTGTTTGATCATGCCTGTAGAAGATGACTTTTCACCTCATGGCATTAATAGCAGATTGCTGTCACGGCAGGATCACACATGTGACCCTCCATATACGCCTACGTGGTGAGCCACAATACTAAAATATTAATTTGACTCTTGCTTTTCCATTTTACAATTTCACCCCCAGTGAGCTTTCTAGTTTGCTGAAGGAAGGCACAACACGCCAAGCAGGTTGTGCTAGCTATTAGCGTCCAAGTACAATTTACCGGGGGCTTCCACTTACAATGATTCTTAGGCATTCAGTTTGTTATACTAGTTAAAATACCTACTGCAAAATGAGTGGGGAACTGTGGTGTCAGTAAAGAATTCTATATCCAGATCCATCGTATCGTGTTGATTACCCTTTGGTAGGTTCCATGGTGACCCCAGAGTGGAGGGTATAATTTAACGAGATCGTTACAATTTCTCTAAAACCAGCAATCCGATCAATTCTCTTTGGGTAGGCACTTTCACAGAGCTGGCATAAGTGACTGTTCCACGTGAAGCATTATCTTTTCTTGTACAACACTGAAAGCTTACATGCTGCTTGACAAGTTTGAATTTTAAAAAGTAGGGATGATTGGCACTTGGTAACTTACACAGAAATATAAAGTGGTACAAGAAAATTGCCCATTTCTTTTTAGATTTACGCTTAATTTTTTTTTTTCTTTTAAGAAGTGATAAGACATGTAATTTCCATCGACTTTAACTAGCTATGTATGAAAGAGGTTACAAGCTCAGCACCTCAGAGGAAAAGCAAGCCATGGGGAGAAATCACATACAAAAGCAGGCAGCCTTCCTAGCTGCCTTCAGTTTCTGGGACTGTAGATGGTCATTTTCGGGTCAAGATCAAAATTCAAAGACTAAGAGCAAGACCTCTTCAAAACAGCTCTGTTTGTTCTTGGTTCCTTGACTCACCAGCCCCCATGGCTCACTTATCAAATGGCACTCCAGGTTTATTAAACACAAGGGAAGGAGGCAGGTAGAGAGGTATAACTAGAATTTACAGACAAAGACTTTGCTTTGTGTGTTAGATGCTACAAAGAATTTAGCATAAGGCAATTATTTTCTGTTAATGCACTTACTTAGGCCACAAATATTTATTGATATGTTACAGCAAAGCGCTCAGCTTTGTGTATTTGCCAAGTCAACATTTCCTCATTGACCGTCATTACAATTTTGAGGATGGGTAATAATTGGCCTTTATTCATCATAAAAATCGTTTTTAGTGAGGCCAGTGGGTGGTATGGTGGTTAAAGAGCTGGATTCCCATATGGCTGACTGTGATTCGAGTCTGGACCTAGCAGTCCGAAAATCACACCAGGCACATGTGCATGCATGCCCACAATCCTGAGGAGAAGGGATTGCCTCATAGCCATCCCCTCAGGGAGTGATTTCTCACTTTCCCTCTCTCTGTCTCTTTCTGTGTCTCTCCAGCGAGTGTACATGCCCATGGTAAAAACTGAAATAAAAATTATTTTTAGAAATATCGATTTTTTTTCCTGATAGGAATATTCTGACCTACCAATTTGCAGTCTCTATGCCTCTCATCGAACACAACTGACCTCTGCTTTAACATACACATAAACATGTGTATCTAGGCAAAGACATTGTTTTCCCTAGAATTTTCCTTGACTTTTTCGGTGGTTTAGCAGATAATAGTTATGCCCTTACTTAAAGTTTAATAGTTCTTTTTTAGTTTGGAATTATGGAATTATACATAAACAACTATTCCTTTGAAAACAGTGAAAGTGGTACTTCACTTCTAGATGTTTTTAGGCTATGAAAAATCATTTTTGATGTTACTGGCCACCCAATTAAGAATGAAGATATTCCACCAGAAAACTTATAATAATATTTATTATATTAACTGGGGTAGCAGTGAGGTTCACTCATTCTGCACTTTGTGTGTGTGTGTGTGTGTGTGTGTGGTCCTGTGAGGGCAAGCACTGGTGTACATTGTTCCTTGTGGTATTTGTAGCATCTACCACAACGTAGAGAATTCATTTTCAAGATAGTTGATTGAATGGCTGTTGTTCATTTTACAGAGATTCCAAGGACATGAAGACCTTGGAAGGTCATTGGGGTAGTAAGAAGTGGAATTAGGATTCAAAGTCTAGCCTAACTTCAAGGCCCATGCCCTTTTCCCCACACAAATAGATGTCCTGATTGATTGGCTACTTTTCAGACTCACTGCCTTTGTTTCCCTGTTTACAAGTCTCCTTCTTACCTTGGCAAGAAAAGGAGGTGGGAGAAGCAGTAGGTAGGATCTTACAAGAGCAGACATCCACGAATGCTATCCAAAACCCTCTCTGAGGTAGCCCCAAGAAGAATCTGACCTTGACTTCTGCTTTTTTAATCTGAATCCTCCCCCTTCAAGATATTGAAATATATTCCAGCTTATGCAATAGATCAGATACAGGTAGACTGCAGGTCTGTAAAGAGGGGTCAATCCAAGAGCGGTGACAATCATCCTTATGAAAGTCCATATGTAAAGTCCCCTCTCCTTACTCAAGGAAACAACAGTCTAGACATGGCTGAAAACATAGTGAAACTCAGTGTCTGCAGTAGGTGGAGAAAGATCCTCAATTATAAGCCTAAATACAAGGTATTAACAAGAGAGATTTAACACCTACAGTCACACCTGGCGGTACAAGGTGTTAATGAGGAAGATATACTAAGGAATGTATTTCCCCCTGCGGCTGCTTGCTTGTTTCACTGTCGTGGCAGAATATTTGAATCCTCAAGTCGTGAAGCCATGAATCAGGAGGGTTTCCTGTGTTATGAACGATGTCATCTTTAAAACGAGGGACTTTCAGTAAAACGCAGAAACATTCAGGGTAATGTGTTTGCAGCAAGCAGGAACTTGAATTTATTGCAGAAGGCAGTGCGTGAGTTGACCAAAATGGAGAATGATGAGAAGTAACTAAATTATGTATGACAGTCTTTACAGAGCAGAGGAAGGAAGCGAGCTTAATGACGTTGTGGTTGAAGGACCAGCAGCAAGTGGTGATGCATTGGCTGCAGTGGGGTAAGAAGAGAGACGGATCTATGAAGACCCAGAGACTACAGACGAGTGTGACAAAGACCACGCGGTGGATTTAGGAGGGGGAGGAAAACCAGGCGCTCAGGGCATTATATATTTTTGTGGTAACAAGACAGCCAAGCAAAGTCAACTTGACATTAAAAATCATCATCTTAATCTCTATAGCTCTTTCAAGCCTGAATCTTATCAAGGAAAAAAAAAATCTATAGTTAACAATGAAGTATTTTTCCCCTTTGCTTTCCCGGCATCCACCATGAGCAGTACATAATTTAATTATTGAATCTGCAGGCTGGACCATGGAGATGAAGAATGATGTGTCTGCTGTGGTGAGAAATTAGATAGAACCAACTGTTTATTCCCATCATTCTTCCTCCTAGGCTAAATTAATACAGTTAACAAGCTTTTGTTTGGATTAGCAGTTCTGATCTGGGATGTGCAGATCAGAACTCATGATTATTACAACAGCTATTATTTATGGAGTGCTGAAGGATCCTCAAGCCCCATGGGTAAAAGAGAAAGGGGTTCTTTTGTCATCACACTCTGCGCTGGAACAGACTGAGGGGCTAGATGTCGGAGCAGAGTAATGAAGTTCAAGAAAATCAGATTTCGTTCCTTGGGGCCTATGACCTCAGAAATGTCACTGACGGTTTTTCCTACTGCCCTGTGCCCTGTTTTCTGATCTTTCTAACAATTGTAACAGACTGTGCACAATTTTAGTGAGCCAACTGTTACCAGGGGAATAGCATAAGGGGTGACAGGGGTTGGGAAGGGGGTGACAGGGTCTAGCAAACACCGGAGGCCCTTCTGCACGATTTGAGTGGAAATTGTTAGTTAAGCTGGTCAAGCAAAACGCAAATGCAAATGAAGCTTCAAGGCATTTGTGCCTCGAGGCACAGCGGCTCCACCTGCCCCAGTTCACTGTCCCCAAACAAGAGTCCCTCCGATATGCAGCCACTGGCCAAAGTGGCCCTACGTGGACATGGCGACACAAACAGGTTCATTCCAGAGACCCAAAACAGGTCTCTTCACTTCCTGTGCCTTTCGGTTTCTCAGCGCTGGCGCTTTGGGGTCGTCTTTTAGTCACACGTGGTCTACCTGTACAGCGATGGCTGACGGTAGATCCAGGTAGGGGGGGGCAGCCTACTGCCACCAACAAAACGACCCAGCCCTCAGGGGGTTAAAAAGTTAGGTTCCTGCGAGCGACATTCTTCTCCCGGGCCACGAAGGCCGGCATGGTTCGGGCGCCCGGGCCATCTCGGGGCGGGTCGCGAGCGTCCGGGCCCCGCCACTGCCACCAGGGTCCCAAGGCAGGGTCCAAACCCAAATCGCTCCCCACGACAAAAGCAGCCGGCCAGCCGGACAACAGTCACTGTGCTGCGTGAGGACAGCGGCTCCCCCC
>NW_006160208.1:33707-61605 GCF_000334495.1 Tupaia belangeri chinensis | reverse complement strand
GACCTCCCGGGCTGGTTATGCCCGAGCCTCGGTCCCGCGTAGACCGCGCGTAGGGAAGGCGCCAGGGAGTACTGCCAGCCCCACCCCCGTTTTTCCCGCCGTTTAGTAGGTAACCCTTAAACCAGGGGGAACAGCCCGGTCACCGTGCGCCCCTTCCTGCTAAGAAGCTTTATCGGCTTCTCAGAATTTGGACTGCAGGATCAGGGCAAAATCCTGGTTCCCGGGACCGATGGGCACCGCGTCCTGGGCTTGGGCACCGTGGGCCACGCTGCCCAGACCCGTAAGCTGGAGGTCTGGAGCCTGAAGCAGAAGTTTGGGGAAGTTCTCAGCCTCCTTTAGAGCGAGTGCCTGGGCTTTCTCGAGGTTTCTCAATGATATCCATCGGCTCTTGTGCTGCCCGCCTTCCCGACCTCGCTCATGCCTTTGAAGAGACCCCCGTGCATGAAGTTCTAGGCTAGAGCTTCTTGGGGTCTCCCTGTTGTAAAGACACCCTTGTGCCTGCCGGGAGCAAAGCTGCAGGTAGAAAACCTTGCCTTGGTAAAAGCACCGGACACTTGTCATTGTTCCTCCTCGTTTGATTCAGTTCTCAGAGTTGTTGGTCACTTCTGTCCCTTCGTGGACATCAAGGGAAAAGGAGAGGACACATCTGATTATTATCGGAGTTCGGACGGCTTCAGATGTGTTTTGTTGGAATCCGACTGGCGTGGATAGTAACTCTGATGCAGGCAGGTTGCTAAGTTCTCAGAGTCTCTGTGACTGGATGGTACTTAGCTAGAAGTGAAGCTTGTAGGAACTTGAACAGTGTGTGGAATCTACTAACGATCAATAAATGTTTCTTTTCTTTCCCACTCCCTTCTGAGCGGACTCCATTTTGTAAGGGAGAAGGTGAAGGGCAGAATAATTCCTAGGAAGGGCATGAGTGGTAACTTAAACTGTTCTATGAGAAAGCAGTACATAAGTGAAATACTTGGGAATTTGGAGCTGTAGGTATAAGTCCATATTTCTTAAATAGTAAAATTTTTTTTTCCTTTTTCTTTTTTTCTTTTTGGAGAGGTTTTTGCTATAGGGCACATGCACTTGCCAGACAGAGAGAGAGAGAGAGACAGAAAGTGAGAAATCACCCCCCATGGGGGATGGCCACACTGCAATCCCTTCTCCTCCGTTTTCCTTTCGGGATCTTGGGCAAGCACGTACGCACACGTGCTGGGTGTGAATTTTAAGCCACCGGGTCCGGGACGCGAACCGCGGTCGACTACATGGGAGTCCAGCGACATAGCCATTATGCTATCTGCTGGTCCCATAAATTTTTTAACACATGTTTTTCAGACCAGAGACTGTCTAGGGCCCTTCTTTGTGATTTCTCATTGAAAAATGTAGCTGAGGTTACTGACCCTGAAGTTTAGAAATTTATCGTGTTTTTTATTTATTTATTTTTAAGAATTATTTTATTTAACTTTGTTAATTTGACCAGAGAGGGATAGAGTGAGAGAGGGAGACGGAGAAAACCTCAGTGGTCCATGTGGGAGTCCAGCACCCTTAATCACCATGCCACCTGCCGGCTTGAGATCTGTGGTTTCAATATTGTTGGGTTGAGTCAGAAAGTAGATGTACCCAAATGCTTTTCTCAACTTCTGTCGTGTGCTTTCCTTCTAGACCCAACATGAGTGAAGTTTCTTGCAAAAAACGAGATGATTATTTGGAATGGCCTGAGTATTTCATGGCAGTGGCCTTCTTGTCAGCCCAGAGAAGCAAAGATCCAAATTCCCAGGTAATATAGTTTTGTAGGAGAATGCTTGGATACTCACGAAGAGATGCCTGTGAATGAGCCAGGAGGCTCCTTGGGCCCCTGGTTAAAAAGCAGAGTACACGGGACCAGCAGTTAGCGTAATGGCTATGTTGCTGAACTCCCATGTAGCCGACTGTGGTTCGAGTCCCGGACCCAGTGGCTTAAACTCACGCAGGGCACGTGTGCATGCCTGCCCAGGATCCTGAGAGGAGAGTGGAAGAGAGGGGTTTGCGTGGCCATCCCCCCTAGGGGCTGATTTCTCGCTTTCTATCTCTCTGTCTCTCTCTTTCTGGTGAGTCATGCACCGTATAGCAAAAACCTCTTCAAAAAAGAAAGTACATCTGCCTCCTTCTGTGCTGCATTTCTGCATGCTCACCTCTTCTTGTGAGGGAGTAATTGTCATATACTGTGGTTAACTGTCTCTGTGCCCCCTCTGGAGCTGGGGTGCACTTTCCTTGGCTTGTGGAAGCTGCCTTAGAATATAGACAGGAGACGGAGCTCTTGGCACCTGTGGCAGCCACATGCCAGCTATGAGCTCTGCAGTCCTCTGCGGTTCGTTCACTGCCTACCCAGGGGCAGACCAGCACTTGGCAGTCACCAAGCCTTTGGACATGTTTCCCCGTAGGTTGGAGCCTGCATTGTGAATGCAGAGAACAAGATTGTCGGGATCGGGTACAATGGAATGCCAAATGGGTGCAGCGATGACCTGTTGCCTTGGAGGAGGACAGCAGAGAACAGGCTGGACACCAAATACCCTTACGGTAGGTCCCCACCTTTTACTTCACCCTACTTAGGAACATTGCCTGGTGAGGGCTAGATTAAGGAAGTTGGTCAGAGCAGTTAGCGTAATGGCTATGTCGCTGGACTCCCATGTAGTTGACTGCGGTTCGCGTCCTGGACCCGGTGGCTTAAAACTCACGCCGGGCGCGTGTGCGTGCATGCCCAAGATCCCGAGAGGAGAATGGAGGAGAAAGGATTGTGGCGTGGCCAACCCCCTGGGGGGTGATTTCTCACTTTCTGTCTTTCTCTCTCTCTCTGTCTGTCTGGCGAGTGCACGCGCCTTATGGCAAAAACCTCTCCAAAAAGAAAAAAGAAAGTTGGTCAGAAGTCATCAGCTCCCTTTTCCGTCACTGACTAGAAAGAAAAATCCTGTTGAACCCTTTATTTCCTGTCTCTGTCTCTTAAGTTCCAAAGAGAACCTAGAGAAGCCTGGGAGTGGACACACAGCCTGGTCCTGAGGTACAGGCTCTGCTGCCTGGGATGGTCCTGGTGTGTTTTACTGGTGGCCTGCTGGCCCATACAGCACAGAGCCTCACAGTTGGGCTTCCCTGCAGAGGGCCGTGGCCCCTGGCAGAGGTAGGCAAGGTGTTCCTGTGGCTCTACTACTCGGGAGCAGAGTCAGCTGACCAAGTGAGGCTGGAGCTCTGCCCTGAGGAGAAGCAGGCTTCATTCAGCCCCTCCGTGTGATGAGGACACCCAGTTCATGTTTGGGCAGCAGGCCTCCAGATTATTAGCCAGACCTCAGGAGGTGGGCAGTCATGTGCTCCTGTTCTGTGCAATTCCACAGGGCTCTCTAATCGGTCCCAAAACCAGAATTGTGAAATTGAAAACCTTTGGGTTTTCACCTTGAAATAGGGGAAGGTATCTCAGAATTTGTTGCCTGTTTGGGACCGGCAATTGGCTTAATGGCTGTGTCGCTGGACTCCCATGTAGGTGACTGCGGTGAAAACCTTTGGGTTTTCACCTTGAAATAGGGGAAGGTATCTCAGAATTTGTTGCCTGTTTGGGACCGGCAATTGGCTTAATGGCTGTGTCGCTGGACTCCCATGTAGGTGACTGCGGTTTGAGTCCCAGACCTAGTGGCTTAAACTCACACCGGGTGCGTGTGCGTGCATGCCCAAGATCCTGAGAGAATGGAGGAGAAGGGATTGCGGCATGGCCATTCCCTTCCTGGGGGTGGTTTCTCACTTTCTGTCTCTCTGTCTGTGTTTTTCTGGCAAGCGCACATGCCCTATAGCAAAAACCTCTCCAAAAAAAAGAAAAAAATTGTTGCCTGTTTGAACCTCAGGAGAATCCCTTAAGAAACTGTCTGGGAGGGGCAAGTGGGAGCTCCCCTTGTCTTTATTTCCTGGAGAATATACAACTGATGCCGTAAAAGAGGCAGATTGGGTTTCATATACTGGTTATGATTTTCATAATGTTAGGCCTGTCTTTATGTCTGAAAATGAGCAGACCCGCTCTGTTGGAAGTCAAGCAGATTAAGGCCATCCAAATGGGAAAGCTCGTGCCTTCAGGAAAGCAAGTTCAAGGCACGATGGGAAACCTTTCTTCTTTGTTGACTCTTCCCTACTAGGTTTTCCTCTGGGTTTTTCTCAGGAAGAATTCAAAGTCTGCACTTAGTCTAATTTATATATTTTTACTAATGTTCCTGGACCTTAATCATGTTAAATAAGCTGCAGAAATTTCCTTTTTAAACTGCTTAAGTATTCCTCTTCCATGTTGGAAAGAAAAAGAAAAAAAGTGCCTGGAACTAGAGAAGGAATTGCGGAGTGAGGATAGGGAGAACTACAGAGCACTTGGGGTTTTTGGGTGTACAGAATATAGTGATTCACGGAATTAACAGTCAGATTACTTTTGGGGCCGACAGGCGGCGTGGTGGTTAAGGGCGCTGGACTCCTATAAGGCCGACTGTGGTTCGAGTCCCAGACCTGACGGTTTGCTTTCTCACACTTGCCCCACCACTCATCCCTTTGAATGAATGAATAAATAAATAAATAAAGTTAAATGAAGTAATCTTTTAAAAAAATAGATTACTCTCACCCTTTGTTGGAATAGGAAAAGCAAGATCAGGGTTGGGAGACTCTAAAATTGCCTTCTGGGTCCTAGCTTTAAGGCTGATGGTAGTGAGTGACTTGCAAAATGTGCTAACATGCTTTAGAAACTTGTCATCCTGGCTTTGACTCTGGAAGCTCTTGATGTTAAGAAAGAAGGGAAATGGTTCATTGTTTTTAGGTCCACATAAAGATACATTTTCACAATACATTCAATGTCCCATATGAAAGTGGTAAAACGAAAGAGACAGATAAGTTAAAGACCTACACTGAAATGGATGAGCACTACAGTCAGTATTCCACCAAGCCAGCACATGGAAATACTGGTTTTGCTGCTGAGTTCTGATGTGGAGAAATCCGTAGGAGGTATCAGTCTGTCGTATCGAGTCCAGTTGCAAAGGATACTAGTGGTTGGACCAGCATAGAGGGGTCCTCAGTGGTCTCTGAGCAGTTGTCTCAGTGGGACCTCTGTCTTCTTTAGTCACCATGAGCCCCAGAGAATTGTAGTACATTCATACCCCTGTCCGCCTCCCCTGTGGCTAGTTTTGTGTGTTACTGGACACACTGCCTTTGTCCAAGTAGAAGAGAGTACCTTTCAGAGCTCCTTTCCAAAAGGAATTTTTTTGAAAAGGAAAAAATAAACCAAACAGCCACTTGGACATTTGTCCAAATTCAATGATTGTTTTTTATTGAATAGTGGCTGAGTTTCTGGGCACTGGTTGTCTGCATTGTTTTTTATCACTTGTACGGTACCTCTAGGTGTTCAGAGCTCTTCGCCCTTACTTATCAATTATTCATGTTGTGTGTAGCTGTGTTAGAGTGTAGACAATTTTCTTTCATGAGAGTAAGCTTGTAATTTGATGTGCCATAAACGTTGTAGAAGGTATTAAATGGTTTTTAAAAGGCATTTAGTATTACTGCCATCATAATACATATAAAAGTGGGCTTTACATCTAAATAACTATGGCTGTATAAACTGTACACTGATTCTCATCTTTTCAAGGCATTTCAGACCACGGAGAATTAAGTGTTAGGATTGCTTGCATGTAATAAAATGGTGATAATTGACTAAAATACAAATTCTTTTTTTTTTCTTTTTTTGCTTCTTTTTTTAGATTTAAAAGTTAATTAAAAAAAAGAGGTGATGATGCCTGGAGTTGGGAAGGCTTCCCCCTTTCTTTCCTTACCTGCATTTCTGGTGACCGAGCTGCTGTATCGGGAAGGATGGATTTATAGGTTGTACATTAATCCCTATAAAGGAGCTTTAGAGATTACCTAGAGTTCTAGACCCAGGAATCTTAGCTGTGAATATACCCTCGTTTAAACATCTATAAATACTTCCAGGAGCCCTGCATTATGCTTGACTCTGAGTATCCTTTGAGTAAGAAAATCCATGATGACAACGACTTCATGTCAGTAATGCTTTACCTTAATCTGAACTTTATTAATCAAATGTCCTTTTTGTGTATTTGGAAAAAGTTCATGGTTAATGTACTAGACACGGTAATCATCCCCCGGAGACCCTGCTTGAACCCCTTGCAGTACCTCAGTAGGACCTCGGGATTCTGTGCCCGCGGGATCTAAGCCTCACTCTTCTTAGTAACTTCTGAAGAGTCATGCGTGCAGGGCGATGTCTGCATCAAACAAGTCACGATGTATTTTTCTGGTTTTTTTTTTTTTTTTTTGGTGTAAAAATGTGACATGACTTTTTGATGACCCATAGTTCCACATCAGCCCTCTGTCTGCTAACCTACTCTGTCTCTCCCTTGGGGCACCGAAATGCTGATCATCTCATTTTGCAATTGAGCAGACTAAGGCTTAGATGAAGTGGCTCCTCAGAGATCAAACACTCAGGGAGCAGTGGCCTCTGCGTACCATAAGACAGAAAGCCACTTTCCATGACTTCAGCATTCCTTCGGAAGGGACTGCTTGGGCTGAGTGTTTGTGTCCGCCCCCTGAAATTCAGGTGTGAACCTCTAATCCCTGGGTGATGGTCTGTAGCAGTGGGGCCCATGGGAAGTAATCAGTCCCTGAGGTAGGAGTCCTAGCATATGGAATTAGTGCCCTTGATGAGAACCTCAGAGTACTGGCTTGCTCTCTTTCTGCCTGTGAGGTTGGAAGGAGCATTTGGCAGCCCGCAACCCTGAAGAGGGCCCTCACCAGAACCCCGGCTATGCCAGTACCCTGCTTTTGGGCAGCCAGCCTTCAGAACTGAGAAATCAGTGTCTGTTGTTTGGAAAACACCCAGTCCATGGTTCTTCATTATGGTGGCCTGGATTAAAATAGGGAGCTTGAAAACGGTGTAAATTTGAGTTTATCAATAATATATGACTTAATCCTACATTATTATTTCTGTAAATTTGCTATAGGGCGCGTGCGCTCGCCCGACAGACAGAAACATAGAGACAGAAAGCGAGAAATCACCCCCCGGGGGGATGTTCATGCCGCAATCCCTTCTCCTCCATTCTCCTCTTGGGATCTTGGGCATGCACGCACATGCGCCCGGTGTGAGTTTTAAGCCACTGGGTCCGGGACTTGAACTGCAGTCGACTACGTGGGAGTCCAGCGACATAGCCATTACGCTAACTGCTGGTTCCATATTTCTGTAAATTTGGAAGTTATTCATCTTGATTGACACTTTGTGGGGAATAGGGAAATGCAGAATACTTGTGACATAATAGGAAGACAGCTTTTTGGGGGGCTGTGTCTCTAGAGAGGCATTTTTAAAGGGTGTTTTTACTCTTCCAGTCTTAGGATCAAAATTTCATGAAACAATTTGATTATAATATAGCATTAATATGGAAAATGAAAATTTCCCCTGCTGAAGAAACTACTTTTTATTTCATCCTTTTCCTGAAAAATCCTGAAGGTATGTCAGTAACATTAAGTGGCAGGAAGAAGGCAGTATTATTATACTGAGAACCTTTTCAGATGAATGACAATTAAAAAAACCAAGAGGCAGTAGATTTATCTAATTTACTACATAAAATAACTTGGGACGATTTTTATTTTTATGAGGGGGTAGGTTGCTAAACCTGTGATGAAGTATTCCGTTGACATTTTTAGTTCCTTTCTCTTTGTAAAATTAATTACAGTGAAGCACATCTAATCAAAATACCAATTTCATAAAATGGAGGTAAAATACTCTTGGTAATTCAGATATCACTCTTGCCTTGGGTTTTTGTAACCACTTTTGATGATACAGTTTACAGACTAGAGCATTGCAGTAGAACTCACTTCTCATTATTAAACTACACGTTGTTTTGTTTTTAAGTTTTGTTTTGTTTTTTTCTTTCTTTCATAAGACAGAGACTGGCACCCCTGGTAGGGTCTCCTCACACTGTGATCTTTGTCCTCTAGCTCTCTGGCCAGACAGATCTTGGGTGGCTATGTGGCTTCTGCAGAATCTGTACTACTGCCTGTGCCACCAGGCCTGGCCAACTTCAGGGGATTTTTAATCATGCCCCCCACATCCATTAGGCCGCCCTGCATTCGCTGCCTTGCCTTTTCCAGTTGGGAAGGTGTGTGAAAGCCTCTTTGCCTGACGCTGCCCCCCGTGCAGTTGGCCCAGGAGCCAGGACTGCACTGCAGGCTCCATCCACTTCATCACGGAAGGGACCGTCGTCTTGGTCTCCAAGAGTGGGTGGTAGTTTTGCTGAGTACATGGGCAGAAGTGGAGATGTGGGGCTCTCCCCAGAGTCAGTTCCTGTCGTATTATTGTCAACTTCATATCCAGAAAGGATTCCATGCTGTGAGGGACAGTGCTGGAAAGCCTGGAATTCCGTGAGGCAAGAGCTGAGCATGACAACTTAAAACACTTTTGCCAGTATGTGGCAGTGCTTCTTTACATTCTATATTTAAGTTTAATCTTTATTTTTCAGACTTAGCATATTGTTAAGCATGCACAGATGTCATTTTAGTGATTACTTAGCCATTTACCTTACCCCCGAACACTGACATTTTCCTGACTGCCATCCATGTGATATATTTCTTTGGCATCCGAAAGGTTAGTCTTGAGAAACTAATTTATCACGAAGTTAGGAGGCTGATCCTTCTTAAGCTGTGACTTCCTCACAACTTGTAAGAGCTTCTTAGTAATTAAGATCAAATTTGTTCTTTCAGCCAGTTGAAATTGAATGCCCTCTGGTTTTGTTAGGCAGATCTGTGGATTTGATGACTTGTTTTTTCTATTCCTGCAGAATTTAATTTCCATATAGCTTGCTGCCATCCCTCCCCTGCCTGGTGATCTAATGGTTGTGGCCTGACAGCAGGACTAATTAGGGACTTTCATACCAAATGAGTAATACAATCAATGGAAAACTTATGAGCAATTGTGTATGAAAGAAATTAAGAAGGTTATTTTTATGAATCAGGTGAGAAGCTGGGGTTTGAAGTGTTAGGTTTTAGATAAACAGAGGAATACACTGGTGTGTGTGAGCCTTCTCCCTGCCCCCTAAAATTAACCAGCTTGATTTAAGAGTATTTCACTTTGGGACTGGTGGGTGGCCTGGTGGTTAGGGGTACTGGACTTCCACATGGCCAGCAGTGGTTTGAGTCCTGGACCTGGCAACTTGGTTTCTTACTTTCCCACTCTCTCTCAATCTCGCTCTGTCCTTCTCTGTTCAAATTAAAATAAATAGATAAATAAAGTTAAATAAAATAATTCTTTAAAAAAAGTGTTTCACTTTAAGACATAGTTATATTTTAAGGTATAAGTGTTTATAAACAGACTTCAGAAAAGTAAAAATAATGACCGCACTAATATACTTGACTCTTATGTGTGTATTTGCATGGCACAGACTTAATTATTTGTAAAGTGCTGGCGATTGTATTTCCTAGCATCTATCAAGGGTGTATAGTGACAGAATAACCTCCCCTGTTCTGAAAAAACAGATGTAGGAAAAATTAAAATGCTCCTCAGTAGGGATCAGAATTGCCCGGGAAAATGTAGATAACGTTGCCTTTTTTATGAAAAGTGATTTTCAAGTCAGTTCACGTCAGAAATGGGAAATAAACACTCAAGGTAGTAGTCCCCCGTTGATGAGAAGTGAGCAGAAGTTTCTTTGTACCCTCTCTCAAAATAAAAGGTTTGTTGAAAAATTAAAAGCCTCAATAAAATCTCAGGGACATCGTTAACCTATTTTAGAAAACAGTTGTGTTAAGTATTGGAGCACATTAGTGGTCTGAATGTAAATGGATATTCCTGATGATAAATATAACTTCTTAATTCCTTAAGTTTGACAGATCGTTACTTACAGATGCCGGGTTACCATTCAGTGTGTTACCGTGAACGTCTGAAAATGATGAATCTCGTAGTCTTTATTCTGGTGATCCGTTCTGTCTGTTGTGCTGATTTTGACTGATCTTCTCTGAAATTGTTCTAAACTTCTAAGGTTTTAATTCTATTTTGAGTTTTGTTTTGTTTTGTTTTTTTCCAGGAGGAATCCCCTTTTCATAAGCTTTGTGAATGCTAGCATACTAAAATAGGATATGTATATATTGTTAGCTCCCGGAAGTTTGCAGTAAAACCTGGTTCTTGGAGATTTTTTTTTACAAATACTTATATTTTTCAGGACTTTTGTATTTGGCTGGGGATATGCACGTCTCTAGTATGCATGTTAGCAAAGTCAGTCCCCACCACTAAATGCTCGCAAGGACCACATTGACGTGAAAGAGCGCTGGATGGGCCGTCCAGCCCTGGAGTCAGGCTTGGTGTATTTATGCCAGTCACTGTGAGGTTGTCGGATACATCACTTCACGTTTATTTCTCAGCATCTGTGAAATCATGACTGAGTAATGCTCCAGTTCTCTAGTTCTCAGAAAAAATTAGACAGTGTAACTTTGATTAGGGTCTGTTTTTCTGTTTATGGAGTTATGAAACCATTCTCAGAGCTGCAGAGTTGAAGAAAGCTGTTCGTGGCAGTGACACAGAACGTGTGTACGCACGTATGGCTAAATGGATAGAAACGGGCTTCACTCCTTCCTTTCCTTCCAACGATGAAAGCCTACTGCAGTACTAAGATGAATATAAATCGGATAGAAGCAGTGTGCACAAATGAGAGGGAGTGTTTGGTAAAAGGTCAGATAACAGCAATAAAGAGAAAGATTCTGTGTCCGAGTAAAAGAGAATATATGAATATAGAAGGCACACTTAGAAGTGTTTGGAGCAAGAGGTTAGGCCGAAACCAAGAAGAAAAAAAGGACTTTAGAAATCTTTCTGTGAATCAGTTAACCTGACTGTTTATTGAAATATAGATACTTGCCTGGCATTAGGAAATACCCGTGGTAAATGTGGAGTATTATGGAAGCCAGGGAGTTAGAACCTGAGGGAATGCACACTTTTCTCTGCTGTCTGGTGCCAGCCAGTTAGGGGAGGTGTAAATTTTTTCTCTGCTTTCAAATGATAGATGCCATAGTAAATTTAAAATATTGAATATGATAACTGAGCATGAATTTTTTAATTCTGCAATTAAAAGACTTTGTTCAAAATGCCATTAATTTTGAGTTTAGGTGAATAAAGGGAAGCTGAATTCCTTTCTGTCGTTTTTCCTACTGTGAGTTACCACTTCTTAGAAATTGGTATAAATAGAGGCCAGAAGGTGGTATGGTGGTTAGAGGCGCTGGACTCCCACATGGCTGACCACTGTTCGAGTCCCGGATCTGGTGGCTTTGCTTTCTTACTTTCCCTCTCTCTCTGTCTCTCTCTGGTCAAATTGAAATAATAATAATAATAAAGTGAAATAAAAAAATAATTCTTAAAAAAATTAGAATAAATGCTAATGAGTCATGTATTCTTTTACCAGTTTGAATTGCCTGCTGGTGATGAGAGTGTTCTCTGGAATCATCTTGTTTCCTTTCTAAAACTTGTAACTATTTTGTAACGCAGTGGAGTTTTCAGGTATAGTCGTTCGTTCATAGGGCATCTACTTTGTGCCTCTTGTGCTGGTGCTTCACAGTGTAAAATACCCGTCGCCTTGTCTCAGCTTTCAAAGAGTTTGCAGTTTGTGGAAGAGGTAGACAGTAATGAAATAAACAGGTATTAGCAGGTATTCCCTGCTGAGGCAGTGACATTTCTTTTTTTTTTTTGGAGAGGTTTTTGCTATAGGGCGCGTGCGCTTGCCAGACAGAGAGAGACAGAGAGACAGAAAGCGAGAAATCACCGCCCAGGGGGGATGGCCACGCCACAATCCCTTCTCCTCTGTTCTCTCGGGATCTTGGGCACACACGCACATGCGCCCAGCATGAGTTTAAGGCACCAGGTCCGGGACTCGAACCGCAGTCGACTACATGGGAGTCCAGCGACATAGCCATTTCGCCAACTGCTGGTCCCAAGGCAGTGACATTTAAACTGAGATCTGAAGGACGAGATGGGCCCTGTCCGGTGGAGATGCTGAGTTGGGTGAGTTGGTGTTCGGGAGATGGGAAGAGCTCTCCAAGCAGAGAGGTGGCTTGGGTGGAGGCTCCCAGGCTGGGAAGCCCTTGGATCAGTGTGGCTCGTGAAGGAAAGAACTCTGCTCAAGCCTCTAGCCTGGGGGTGAAGGGTGGAGTAATGAGATGAGGTTGAAGGCCTCATAGGTTAAATTTGTATTTAAAAGTGCACTTGGTTGTGCTATTGTCTAAGTGTTCATGTTACCCAAATTTATGTTGAAATTCTATCCCCAAGGCAGTGGCGTTAGGAGTCGGGCTGACCAGAGCCGTCTTGAATGGAATCAGTGCCTTGTGACGGCCCCTCGGGAGCTTGTTTGTCCCTCCCACCATGTGGGGGGGGGGTAGGAACAAGTCACCAGGAAGCAGGCCTTGATCAGGTACCGAATCTGCGGCACCTTGCCTTAGACCTCCTAGCCTTCAGAACTGTGAGAAGTAAATGTCTGTTGTTTAAAACAGCTTATGGTATTTCTTAGAGGAACCAAAATGGGCCCAGACAGGTTGTGTGTGTGAAAGGGATCGTTCTGGGGCCAGCATGAAAGCGGGCAGTTGCAGTAGGTCAGGTGAGAGGACTTTTGTGGTTGGGGCATTTGAGCAGGAGAGGGGCAGCTAGATCTAGGGTACGTTAGAGTAGCCTCAAGAGGCTGGAGAGGGACACAGATCGACTCCTCCAACAGTTCTGGCTGCGGCAGGCAGGCATGCATTCTGAGGTCGTGGAGGCTGAAGGAGAAGAGATTCAGTGAGAATGTGGGAGGTTTGGACTCCTGTAGTTTGAGACGCCTGAGAGGGCTCCCAGGAAGGAAAGGTAGCAGGAGTCAGGCGGTGCACGGAACGGTGATGAACAGTGGCATGTTTGGCAGTCGCTGCATTGGTGCCATGGAGTGGGTGAGAGGCTGGGAGTGGGTGTGGGCTGAAGAAGGCCCTGGCCTTATCCCTGGGAACTCCAGCACTTAGAGTTTGGGTGGGACGGAGACTGACATCCCGGAGCACTTAGAGCAGGTGGTCAGCAGTGGCGGAGTCTCCAAGAGGTCTGAAAAGACGAGAGCCTGTGTGCGGGTGTCAGCAACATGGACCTCACTGTCGTTGCCACGAGCAGTTTGAATGGAGCAGTGGGGTTGGAAATCAACTTGGGAGATCAGAAAGGAAATGGGGCCTTTTTTTAAGACTTTACCATAGGGCGTGTGCACTCACTGAAGAGAGAGAGAGAAACTGCCGCAGTCCCTCCTCCTCCTCCTCCTCCTCCTCCTCCTCCATCCTCTCGGGATTTCGAGCACGCGTGCACACGTGCCTGGTGTGATTTTCAAGCCACCAGGTCTGACACTTGAGCCGCACAGTTGACCATGTGGGAATCCAATGCCTTAACCACCACGTCACCTGTTGGCCCCACCTTATTTAGATTGGGTTTCATGATCTGTGGCTGTGAAGAGCGGAACCAGAAGCAGACATAAAACCTACACCTCCACTAACGGCTGGCACCAGCCCTTCACTACCGTAGGTAGGGGCGAGAATGGAACATAGGCTCTGAGCAAGGCTTACGAGGTAAGGTGGGTGAACCTGTTCTAGGTTTTGCCTTTTTGCAGTAAACACTGCAAAATGGAAAAAGTCCAATAAAGAGAGAAGTCGATGAATCGGGAGAGGAACAGACAGGTGGCCGAGGATGTGAGCGGAGGGCCGGTGTCAGCAGGCATGGAGTTCGTGGAGTTGAAGGCAGACCATGAACACCAGCAGCGTCTCTGATGAGGGTGGAACAAGGCTGTCGGCTTGGAGTGTGCGCAGGCTTGGAAGGATGATTGCGTGGACCGGGAGAAGGCCTCGTCGAGAAGTGCCCTAGGAAGGGAGGGCAGTGCCGGGAGCTTGCATCATACCTGAGAGTACCTGAGAGTCCAGAGTCAGGCTGGTTAACCCCCGTTGCCTGCACACAGAAACAGGATCTGTAAGTGGCCCTAGGCCGGCCTCGTAGAGGGGGAATCCATTCCAAGATACTTCCATACCATGTGCTCAGGCCCAGGTTACCCCTTAAAAAGCTGTTAACACAGGAAGGAAACTTTTGAGCTTTTTCATGTCTGTATTACAAAACTGTCAGCCGATGGTTAGCGCTGTTTCCCTTGGTGCTCTTTGGGAACGTTTTAGGCGTCATGCATCCAGTTCAGGTGAACAGTAGGAGAGAGCCGGGCATGACTTACCCATGGGTGGAAGGCAGTTATTTCCACATCCTCCTCCTCCTGACCTGATTGTGTGCCCTTAGCACATGGGGAAGCAGTGTAATTAGAGTTCTGGGGGCTTTATTATCGATAATGGAAACACCACAGTCAGAAATCTCTTTAGCCCTAAGCACTGCCATTGGGGCTGAGTGGCCCCCCTGGGTGCCATGAGCTCTTGCCAGCAGCTTTAGCAGGAGACAGCGAGGAAGGGGGCAGGGAATGGGGGACGGAGGAGAGCATGACAGAGACCTGGACATCCTTGTAGCAGGCTGGGTCGTGCAGCCCAGGACTGCCTGCTCTCGGGTGGGCAGCCCGGGGAGAGGGTAGGGGGCACCATGAATCAGGTAGAGTTTCTGTCCTGTGCTCGGAACAGATTTCAGCATGTAATGGTTCTCAGAGACGGATTTCTCTCATTTCACAGTTCAGGAGGCAGAGGCTTAAGATGGTGCTGAAGGTCATCAAGCCAGTAGGGGAGGCAGCGTTTGAGGAGGTGGCTGAGTGGACATGGCACGGAGAAGGCAGAGGGGACCGGCAGAGCTGGGGATGACTCCATGGTTCCCAGAGAGGAGCCAGGAAGCTCATGCTGCCACCTCAGCTGGGACTGGCCACTGGCAGGTGGGGTGCCCTAGAAGTGGAGGCTTCCGAGAGGACGGAACAGCTTTGCGAGCAAGTAGCTCCTCCCTCTCTTCCAGCCCTGGCCAGAATTCCCTTCAGCTTGTCATTTTCTCTGGCGAGAACTACTGCCTGGCCACAGGGTAGTAACAGGTCAGACTCTAGATATGTTCTAGGCATGGGGCTGGCACTAGTTTCTGGGTTTGTTTTTTCCCCCACATATGTTCTGTCGTGGTGTCTCTCAAATGGAGTCGTGTGCCCCACAATGCCTGAAGGTGGTGGGGCTTGTTACTTTATCTTTGGAATAAAAGGCCACTCTCTGGGACTGGGGCTGGGGCAGTAGTGTCAGTTCTAAGCACATGCAGTCTGACAGAGTGGAGCTGGGAAGCTGCAGTGTGGTTACCTGTCATCTCTTCTGAGGGGGACCCTGTTCCTGGCACCTGAATCCAAGCCCTCATCCCAGTGGAGACCGGCTAGATTGGTGTCATCTTTTGTCAGAAAACAAGTCCAGTTCCAACTTCTGGTAACAAACTTTATTTGCACAATTCTAGCTCACCAAGCTGTTTCCCACTGTGCCTCTCATTTCCTTTTTGGGTAACTTTGTAAGATGGGAAGGGCAGGGTGTTACCGTTCCTATTTGTGGCCTAGAAAAAGGCTGGGACTTGAGCAAAGTGTTACCTTTGTAGATATATTCCAAGGCTTAAAGGTCTTTGTTCCGAAAAGGCATTTGGTTGACCAGCACATGGCGTAATGGTTACTTCACTGGACTCCCACGTTGTCGACTGCGGTTCAAGTCCTGGGCCCAGCGGCTTTAAACTAGTACGGGCGCCTGTGCATGTGTGTCCAAAATCCCGAGAGAATGGAGGACAAGGGATTGGGGCATGGCCAGCTCCCCTGGGCATCATTTCTTGCTTTTTCTCTCTCTGTCTCTTTCTGTTTCTCTGGCAAGCACATATGCCCTATAGCAAAAATCTCTCTCTAAAAAAAAGAAAAAAGGCACTTATTTATTTAATTTTATTATTACTTTTTAATTTGCTATAGGTCACATGTGCTCACTAGAGAAAGAGAGAGAGAGATTTTTCTACAGAAACAACATTACCTGCAGGTTCACTTCCCTATCTACTTGCAATCAGTGTTTATTTAATTTTTAATTTTTTTTCTAGGTTTTTGCCATAGGGTACATTTGCTCACTGGAGAGAGACAGACTGAGGGAAAGTGAGAAATTGACCCCCAAGGGGAGGTGCTCATGACACAGTCTCTTCTCCATTCTTCCCTGGAACTCTGGACATGCACCTACACCACCCTGGAGTGATTTTCAAGCCTCCAGGCCCGGGACTCTAACCACAGTTGGCCCTGTGGGAGTTTAGCACCTTAACTGTCATGCCACTTGCTGGCTCCATTGCAAATGGTGCATTTCTAGAATTTTCTCAGTACTTCTTCAGTGGTCCTTCTGTGGTGTTTTCCCTTTTGATTGGTCCTCTGGTGCTTAGGCATCTGTTGCCCAGCTGGGTGTGAGCTCCACGGGGACCAGATCTGCCTCCTTCCTGCAGCCGGGCGGGTGATGTTTGTCAGAACACATATGGAATCTGCAAACGTTTTTGATCCTTTTCTCTCCCAGTACAGAAGGATGTTTTTCTAGCCAAAGGACAGGGCTCTGAGAGGTCATAAGAGTGAAGTAGACTTTGGAATACTCTTCTAAGCTGGCCAGGAGGAAGAACAGAGGTAGGGACTGGGGAGAGGGGTGGGAGTAGAGGCTGGGAAGAGCAAGATGTGGCTGGCCAGGCCGTCGAGTTGAATCGCCTTAGAGAATGTAACGTGACTTGCAAGAAGATTTCCCCTTCTCCAGCCCCACTTCTATTTTACGTCATTTGAAAGCCCTGATAGTTAACCATACTGCAGCCTTATAGATAGAGAAACCATGTAAGATAGAGTGACATCGGCCAGGCTCCAGACATGTTTACTTCGGATTTGGAGTAGCCATAGCACTGGACACTTTACCCTTTTCAGTATAGGGGAGGCTCTTGGGGTTGTAGTGGGTTGGGGCAGGGGCTTACATTTAGAGGCTCTTCTGTTGTTAAATTATTGACTTGAAGGATAGGTACTTTGGAGGGTGGCAGTGACATATGAGGCCCTGTCAGGATATCTTTCAATAATTAAGAAACTCGTAGTTGAAATTCCATTTTAGTTCCAGAACCTGCGAAGCAGTTCCTTAAATGAATCTGCTAGAGGAGCGAAGCCCCAGCCCTCTGGGAAAATTTCCATCAGGCAAACGCTGGCCAGGGAGGGCAGTGGTGGGGTGCCTCAATACCTGTGGGACCCCAGAAGTAAAAGCACTTAAATCCTAATTTCAAGAAGTAATGATAGAAGCTTTGTCATCAGAATAGAAGTGGAATGTCTTATAAATTAGCATCCAGTTATTTTTATTTTAATAGCACAGGTCAGCCTTGAACTTAGTTACCCCATTTCATGTCAATTATGAATTGCAGGGTGAGAACCCAGTAGATAGAACAGAGGGTGGTGCTTCTCACTTTTCATTCCTGAGGCCACGAACAGACGCTTCTTGGCTCTCAAGTCCTGACCCTTGTCTTGTCAGTGAACCCAACTGTCCGTGCCTGGAACGATACGGCCTGGAGTGCTGGCAGGAGGCGGCGCGTGTCTGCCCTAAGTGGCAACAGGTGCTCGTGCGTGGCCTCTAACCTCGACCCTGATAGAGGCTGCCACATCGGGCTGCCCACCTGTTCAGGTCAGCAGTGACAGAATACCCCTCGGGCCCAAGAAAGTCATTTTCTTCCAGTAAAATTCTGTACCACTAAACTTGAGGAATTTTAAACATTCTGGAGAGTTTCTTTAACTCGAATAGAAACTCACTTTTCCTGACTGCAGATTTTATCAGCGTTAGTATATCCAGTCATTTCTCAGTAGCCGGTAGAGTCAGTTAAGGGTAGAGGATCCTATTACTGCTTGCTACATATTTGTGCAGCAATTAGAATTTGTGTAGCATTATTCAGGGCTGATTTTTTTTTTAACCTATTTAAGCAACCTTAATACTACTACTGTCTAAAATAGATATTGTATTAGTCTTATATCAAATGACATGAAAGTCAAATCTATAAAATGTTGAATCTCTTAAGTCTAACAAGGGATGGAGTATATCCTGTTAATTTGTCAAACTTCTGGAGAACCGCCTACATGAGACAGTGAGGATTAATCAAGCCCTAGTAAGAGGGAATTTGAAAAATACAGTTTTCTAATTATACAATCTCTTCTCAGTGGTCCAAGGTTAATGCCGTTCTGAATTCTGACAGTTAGTAATAGAAAAGAGGGGGGGGGGAGACCAAAGCATATGAATTGTCTTATAATTACCTGAAACACGGGTTCTCCTCTGGCAATCAGGAACTTGATAAGCATTAATCTGATAGTTTCAGCATTTGATTCTTTTCCTTTTAAACAATGTGGGGAATAATTGAAGGATTTTGTGTCACTCTTTGTGCTTATCAAACATGTATTATTTGGAAATTGCTTATTGCTTAGCCATGGAGGTGTAATTTTGGGAAAATAGAAAAAAAATTTTTTTGACAATTTAGACTATCTTATGAATTCTTCTAGATACTGTGCATTTTTGGAATATTTGGTCTTTAAAGTTCTTACTTGGTCCTTATTCCCACTATAAATATAAGAAGTTTGATCAAAACCAACATTCTTTGGTTGCTTTTTGCAGTCAGGTATATTTGTAGCTCTTGCTGAAGTTCTTCTTAGGCAATACAATAAAAGTCTTACCACTAGAGAAAGATAAATTTATTCTCTAGTTTATTGCTGTCAAATGTTTGTGCAATGTTCCTTGTAGTGAGAAAAGTACAGAGAAGCCCCAGATCACCCAAAGAAAAGTTCTGAGAGCACGGTGGGAAATTGGAGTTAGGAATGTCGGCTTCAGTGCTTTACAGGTAGATCTGGTGTCTGAGAATCTATGAATAGATGAATGCCCAAAGTCAGTGACTAGGAGGAAAATAAAAGTGAAAAGCTAAGATCAAACCTTGGGAAGTGCCTAGAAGGGCAAAAGAAAGAAAAGGCCCCACAGGAAAGTAAAGGAACTTCTCAGAGGAGACGGTGGTCCCGAGAGGTTTCAGAGTATAGAATCCAAGGGCCAAGAGAGCAGGCGAGTCCAAAGAGCTCAACCAAAAAGAGACTTGGTTTTGGTAACGGCCCAGCATCCCATTGCATGTGACTCGCACTGGCTGGTGGAGCAGAGCCGGTCGTGCGCATCTCTTTACACCTCTGTGGCATGCTAGGAGCTTGAAGTGGGGGTATCTACACTGCAGAGATGGCCCGATGCTGCAAACCTAAGCTTTTTTTTTCCCCTCTTAGTTTCGTTATAGGGTGCATGTGCTCATCAGAGACGGGGTAGGGGGTGGGGGGCTTGGAAAGTGAGAAATCACCTCCCCTGGGGGCGTGGCCATGCTGCTGTTACTTCATTCTTTCATGATTTTGGGTACACACGCGTGCATGCGCACCCAGCATGTTTTTCTCAAGCCACTGGATCTGGGACTTGAGCAGCAAAGTCGGCCATGTGGGATCCAGCTACCTTAACTACCGTGCCACCAGCTGGTCCAAGATTTTTGTTCCCCTTAATAATTGGTTGTACACATTTATCAGCCTGTTACAGAGGTGAGCACATTTCCATAGACTATGAGTAGACTTCTTACATGGTTACCCAGAGAACATGGTTCTTATATGAAAAATAGTGTTTAGGAACAGTTTTTAACCTTGCATGTGGAAGGCATGCTGGGTTTTGCTCTTCCTTTCTTATCTGTGTCATTAAAAAAGAAACAAAGGTCAGATGGTGCCACATTGGTAACACAACTGGATCCACATATGAGCGTCCTCAGTTCATATCCTCAGACCTCCCTGTACACGCGGGGCGCATACTTTCACATGTCTGGGATCTGGGTTGATTGTGGCAAGGAGTTGGGGGTGCCTCTCTCTCTCTCTCTCTCTCTCTCTCTCTCTCACACACACACACACACACACACACACACAGCATGAGTGAAAGAGTGAGAGAGTGTGTGTGTGTGTGTGTGTGTGTGTATGTGTCATAGAAGAAATAAATAACATTTCTTTTTTGAAAGGAAAAAAAGAAAAAGCTACTTGTAACTCACCAAACTGATTCATAACCTGCCATTTGAAGAGTAGAGGTGATGTATGCATTACAGATCATTGTCAAGGGACAACTACTAAAAATATAAATTAGAGTAGCAGTTGTAGACAGGATGACTTCATCTTGAAAAGGAGAAAAGAGACTTAGGATGTTAAAAAGATGGCCTTTTTAGAATGGAGACTAAGCGGACGTGCTTGAAAGAGAAGAAAAATGGAGAAACAAGAAGCCATGCTACAGAGACAGTGG
The DNA here is from genome assembly GCF_000334495.1 of Tupaia belangeri chinensis. Taxonomy (NCBI): domain Eukaryota; kingdom Metazoa; phylum Chordata; class Mammalia; order Scandentia; family Tupaiidae; genus Tupaia; species Tupaia belangeri. Next base: position 41,352 of record NW_006160208.1, on the reverse strand, counting down.
GAGAGAGCACTGCTGAGGGCCAGGGCTTGCGGTGGACCCTGGGAGGGGAGGCTCATGTTCTGTTAGTGGAAGCTTGTCTTGGCATAGATCAGCTGTTCTGGAGGATTGGGGAGTGGGAATAAACATTAGGAAAAAACTAAAAATTGGATGCACTTGGTATTTTTAAATTGCTTTTATTCAAGTACTTGGAAGTGTACTTTCTCAGCGCTAACGTATTCCCACAAACCGGAAGAACACAGGGATGGCCAGACAGTGGTGCAGTGGTAAAATGCTAAGCTCTGACACCCTGTGAGGCAGTCCCACTTGGGGAGGTTCTCCGCTCAAGTCTGGAGACCTCCCTGGGTAGGCCCAGCAGATGCATGCCCATGATCTAGAGCTAGCTGAGGACTGGGGGTAGATCACAGCATTGGGGCCCCGTTGGGGTTCTCTCTTCTCTGTCTCACAACAAAGAAATAAATAAGGTTGTTTTTTTGTTTGTTTGTTTGTTTGTTTGTTTTTAAGAGATTTTTGCTATGTTGTGTGTGCATTTGCCAGAAAGACATACAGAAAGCAAAAATCCACCCCCCGGGGGGAGGATGGCCACACCACACAGTCCGTTCTCTATTCTCCTCAGGATTTTGGGCATGCAGGTACACGTGCCCAGCATGAGTTTCAAGCCACCCGGTCCGGGATTTGAGCTATGATCCACCATAGGTAGTCCAGCGATGTGACTGTTACGCCATCTGCCAGTCCCAGACCCTGCTTGTAAGTGGCAAAACTGGGCCTGAGTCCTGCTGTTGACCTTTCTTTCTCCATTTTTGCCTGCAGCGGTGAGGTACCTGCAAAGGTGTAAGATGCTTGGCCCTGTGGTGGTCAGGGCAGCTGGGGCCAGACCGGTCACAGGCCAGCCGTGAGGGTCCTAGTGCTGAGGGTCCTAGTGCTGCAGTGTATTTGGCCGTGGCCAGTTACTCGATCAGTATAGATGGCCAGTCCAAGGAAGCGGTGGCCCAATTTCAGCTCCGATCATCCTGCATTAACAGTTGTCAAATTAGTCTGTCCCACTTCCTCTTTGAGGACAGTCTTGGGGGCCTAAGGCCTGACTGGAGCAAGCCTAGAGGGGACTTACAGAGTGGTTTTGCCGGGAAAGGTAGGGTCAGAGCCACAGGGGCTGTGGAGATCACGCATATGGGAGGCAAGTGCCATGTCGGAAAGGAGAAACCAGACTTCAGGGCCTGCACAGACTGCTCCTGGGGAGTGAGGTGGGCTCCCCTGGGTTGGAGTTTGGGCCTGGGCAGCTGGGGTTAACTAGGCAGGGTTTGGTGGCCTAATGGGGCTCTGGGGGAGGGAGTAGGCCTTTGGCCTGCTGGAAGGTGAAGGCATGCAGGGATGAGCAAGAGAAGTCCGGGTTGGTCCTTGCACCCTCACCTGAACACTTGGGTTTCCTTTTTGTCGTGTAGTTTTGAAAATGTGGGATTGTAGGTTGCGAACTGTTCCTTTTAAAGAGTCTCAGATAAACCTAACACTCGCTTGTTCATATTACCCACTAGACCGCCTCTTTTTTTTTTTTTAACAAGAAGCTTTATGTATTTCATCTCATGGCTTTTTTTTTTTTTTTTAAGAGAAAGGAAGTCTGCTCGTAATCCTGTGTATTATTTCTCTGAACCACCCTTACACAGGGATGGCAGGAGGCTGCCCACGAGAATCTGTTTCATATGGTAATTTTCGCTAACGAATCCAGACCTATAATGATCAGTTTTGCCCCAAAGTGCCTCAGATGAATGAGAGGAAGATAGTTCCGGTCAATGTGACAAGTCATCGAGGTTGCAGAGGACACTGTGATAGTACTTCATAACAGATTCAGAGACTGTAGCTCTGAATATTAATACCAACACCATCAAAAATATTTATTGGATGGGAAAGCATAGTTTTGATATTTGAATTTAAGAGGACTTTCAGTATTTCCCAACGTCACCATCAATAATTGGAATCTGCATTTCCTCCTTTATTCATTCAATAAATATTTAACACCCATTATGTTCATGGCATCGTATTAGACTCTGGAGGGGTTACAAAGAACCTGGAAGGCCAGGCTGTACCCTCAAGGGGGAAATAAAAGGCACAATTACATCTAATTGTTTTTAATACTGTGCAGTGTTAATCCCAGTTCCGGGAACACTCTGTCACCAGGGAGAAGGAGCCTAGGGAACCTCTCCAAGGGCAGTGTGTACGCCGCCTTGGCCACACTGCTCCTTGCTGAGCAAAGGGCCTTTGCGCCTTTCTCCCTTTTCTCCCCCTTTTCTTCATCCTCCTTGCCTTCGGGGTTTATCAGACCAGGGATCTTAGGGAGTGTGACTCTGTGGCCAGGGAGGATTATTCTCTGTTGGGCTGTGATCTGATTAAGCACAGCTTTTGTTTCTGTAGCTCTTCCTGCAGTGCCAGAGACTGTTCAGTCTTACACAGGAGCAGACCCTAAAACGTGGTATTCGTAGACTGAAAGGAGTCACGTTTCCTGAGAGTCTTGTTGGCCGTTTTCTGCCTGCAGCGTCGCAGAGCTGCTGCAGGACAGGAACAGGCAGATCGTTACAGCGCTGCTGAAAACAGGAGGCTGGCTGGGGAGGCAGGCCAGGCCTTTCATGTGTCTGACCCAGACTGGGTTCTCGGTGGCCACGTGGACTGAGTTGTGACTGAAATGTAAGAGCTATGAGTTTAGGCCAGGCCAGTATTCATTTAAAGACTCAAAACTCCTCAAGAAAGTGTTAAATAAAGCTTGGTAGGTTGGAGAGGGTAGGAGAGATCCTTGAAGGTCCTCATGTTTTATATCCTAGGAGTTTTGTATGATTTGGATAGTCCTTTATTCATTCAACACACCTTTTTTAAGCACGTGTGTAACGTGCCTGGGATACAAGGGAGCCTGTAAGGCAGTGCCTCCCAAACTCGTTTGCACATTAAAATCTCCAAAGAACTCTCTTAAAAACTCCCAAGCCTGGGGCATACCCAGACCACGCTATCCAGTTGTGGGGCACAGGTGTCAGTATTTTGGAAAAGCCCCTCAGGAGTTCCAGTGTACAGACAAGTTTGCAACTCGCTGCATTAAGGAGTTTATAATACAGTTTTAGGGAACACACCCAGAAAACCCACTAGCTATGCACAACGGCCATACAGAAGCCTCACAGAGGGGCGAGGGATTCAACGACGCGCTCTCCCCTTGAACTCAGGCGGGCCGGCGACGACCCTCCAGCGTGGTTTTGGGGTCATTGGTGGAATGGATCAGTTTATCAAGAACTGGACTTTTCGTTGTCATTGAATCATTGACTGTTTTTCTTATAAAATACAAGCTAGGGGTTATCTGCCGGCATTGTTTTTTTGCGTGTATGTGGGCTGGGAACGACGTGGTGAAGCAGAGCCCTCGGGGTAGAAATGCTCAGCTTCACTTGAGTCTCTCATCCTTAGAATTGCTCCTTAGAATTGCTCCCTGCCCTCTTAACGACCCGCAGTGACTATTCCTGTGTGTGCATATCAACACACAAATGAGCCATCTTATGGGGGCAGTTCGATACCCCAGGGTCTTGTGGAGTGGTGAGCCATCGCTCTGCTTAGGGTGGGTGAAGGTACTTGACCGAGGCCCTGTCTGGCTGCCCCAGGTGCTTACGGGCCAGGGCATCTGCAGTGAATGCTTTGCTGCCATCACCATCCCAGTCAGACCACGTGGCCCCCGTCCGGTATTCTCAGCACTTACTGTTTCTGATCTTTTTAAAAAAATTTTTTTAATTGAGTGTCTTATATGTTATTTCAGTGGGGGGAATGGAATGTTTCAACACTCGGTAAATTCTTCACGAACTGCAACCTGAGTGTTTCTTTCTCTCTCAAACCCACAGTGTGCCATGCCGAGCTGAATGCCATCATGAACAAAAATTCGGCCGACGTGAAAGGCTGCAGCATGTACGTCGCCTTGTTCCCGTGTAACGAGTGCGCGAAGCTCATCATCCAGGCAGGTAGGAACCGGGCCTTCCCATTTGTCACATTTGCATTGCTGCCTGCTCCTCGGTAGCTCATTGCAGAGGTGTGTGATCTCAAATCGCTATTGTTTAGATCTAAATTAATTGCACTATCAGCTTTGCAAGATATTCCCCGTGTTTTTGTTTTTGAGCGGTGCCAGGTATTCTAGGACTAATTGCATCCTCTGTGATTCTTAGCATGTTTTTAATTTAGTTTGCAACTTCTTAAACTGCAAGCTGCCAAAAACAACACAGGCATTGCATATAATTACTGTCAATTTACTATTCTCCGACATATTGTGCATAGATTAAGGGGGAGGGAGAGAAATGAACTTCCGTCAGAAACAAGGTCAGCTGGGAGTCTGTATATGAAATTTTAATTTGTGTCTAATACATGGTAGATATTTGAGGATCTAAACATATCTTTGCATATAAATAGCGCAAGACTCAAATGGATACTGCTTTAAGTTTTTCTTATAGTACAGTCGCCATAAATCTACACCATTGTAGTCTGAATACTTCCCCTTTTTCAAACTGTCACATCTAAGCGTCACCTATACTTTATCTCCATAAAACTCTCAGCTTGAGATTTAAAGACTTATCATGTTTAGCCAGATGTGTGGTTTAAAGGGGCTGTTTATCACGAGCCCCATGGATCTCACAGCTCAAGAGGGCTGCTGGTATCGAATCAGAAGCCTCTATTAAGGAATCGCATGGGCTCCCTCACTGTCGCTGTCGTGTGCTTCTTCAGGTTTTCTCTCAGCCATCCTCAGGTGTAGAAGCCGCGGCAGGCACGTGGGAAATGCTGCATCCTCTTTGGGCCAATTGCCTGGTCTCCGCAAAGGCCAGTGGGGGCGCAGCCGTCAGGGCAGGGCCCGTGGGGCTCCTGGCTCTCCAGTGAGCATTGCTTGGTGAAATCAGGAAAATAAAGCCGATCCGTTCTCCACAGTACTGGTTTCAATCGGTCTGCAGAATCTCGGAAGTGCAGTAGTACCTAGTTCTGAATCTGCCAGTACCCTCCCCTCTCCTATTAGATTAGCCTCTTGGATTAAGAGTTGTTGCCTGGTGAATAAAGAATTTTTGAATACCTGCAGTAAAGAAAATGTGATAATTGAATCAAGATCTGGCTACTTGGCATGTTTTTACTTTGCATGTGTTTAAAAAGAAATCCATAAAGACTGCAGGGCAGATTAAATGTAACCCACCCTCTGCTGTATGAGAACGCGGCAGGGATATATTTCAGTAACTGGACATTGTCCGCGAGCACACTTGGAAAGGCAATTAATCATAGATACCACACGGGCTCCACCTGCCTCGGCATGTCTGCTGCAGTATCTGTAAGTGCATGCACTAACGGGGCGTCTGTTGTTACCTTTGAAGGTATAAAAGAAGTTATTTTCATGTCTGATAAATACCACGATAGTGATGAGACAACAGCTGCGAGGCTCATGTTTGATATGGCGGGGGTCACATTCAGGTGAGTAGGGAGAACTCGGGGAGGGGTTGGTATGAAGGACCGATGGCGAGACATATCTGACCTTGGCCGTTCACCTTCTCCTGGTGGTGGCTGGCTTCCACACAGGGAAGTGGCTTTGGAAATGCGATGGCATAAGAATCTGGTATTTCAGAGGAAGATTTTTAAGAGCAGCGACAGAAGTATTTGAAGACAGTCTGTTTAATGATTGCACTTTAATATCAGTAACTTTCCAGGGCGTAGACTAATTATTTCAGTAGCAAGAAGTTTAAAAATTCACAAGTTTTATAAGAGGAACACCATACATTTGTGAAATTTGCCGATGTAACAACTGGCTTAGAAAATGTAGGATGAAAGTAACCTGCCAGGTTGAAACTCCAGGAATTCTTTTTACAGCAACATTTTAAATTAAGATTTGAAGTCTTTTGGATTTGTATGATCATCTTTGCTCAGCAAAGATTGTAAGGTTTATTTTACTTGCAAGTAAATTTAACCACCTCAGGTTTATGGCAGAAAGTTCTTTTGAGACTGAAGCTTTCAGGAGTTTCACAGTCTTCGTGGTCAGCAGTAGTGGGACAGTTCTACTAGGCGACTTGCCTGGCCCCTGTGCTCATCCACTAGGGGTTTAGGCAATACAGAGCGGGTTTCTTGAACTAAACTGTTGGGCCTTATGAGACTTTAAGTCCAAACGATGGACATTCTCTTATTTACTGATTTTTAGAAGACCATTTTTAACCCCCAGGGTTTATGTCTTAATTGTTGTAGGAGTAATGAGTAAAAAGGTAAGTGAACACATACAGTGGGTTTATTTTACATTTGCATTTTGAGAACACGATTTTTATAATTATTCCTCACTAAAGCCGGTTGTTTTTTGCTATGTACAAGAGGCCAAAGAAAATGTACTATCATTTGCTTTAGAGCAACTCTAAGTTGGCTGCAGAAATTTTCTAAACAATAAGACACATCTGAAAGGAAAACTAGTAATCGGATACCATGTTGTGCAGCTAACTTGTTAAAAACCCTTTGACTCCCGATAATTCATGAACTCAGAGAGCTGCAGAACATACAGACCGAGCTACCCCACGCCTGTTTTTGTCTTAGTCCTTTCTGGGCCGTGTTTCTCTCGGCATGGTGCACTATAATTGGCTCCTATAGAGATAAAATATCAAGTGAATCCCAGGACATTTTTTTTCCTGCACAGAAAATACAGGGTTAGCCAAAGTAAACAAATTGCTTTAACTATTCGCCCCTTCATATCTTTATGTATTTTGTTTTTTTTTATGTTTAGGAAATTCACACCGAAGTGCAGCAAGATTGTCATTGACTTTGATTCAATTAACAGCAGACCGAGTCCGAAGCTTCAGTGAGTCACATCTCATTAAATCTCCAGAAGATTGGGATTATCCTCTTCTAAGAAGCTGCTAATGCCTTTCATCTTGAAGTTACACATAACTTTTTAATAGCCAGTACGGCAAAAGTAGACATCTAAAGAATATAAAGCCTCAAATCTCCTTACTGTCTCTCCTGTCACATGGAATCTACATCTGTTTAAACTATTGATTTAGGGTTTAAAAACAGGGACCCTGTAGATGGCCTGTTGCACAGAGCTGGAGCGCGGTGTGGTGCCTCCCCCTCTTGTATCCCGGTTTGCTGGGATGCCCGGGGCTCTGCAGGAGGGCGTCAGCTATCTGTCATCGCTGTGTCTCAGCAGCCTTTCCTCGCTGCTACATGTGCTGGAAGGACAAATAAATAATTGTTGTTGTGTTCTTAGCGGGGATGAGCAGACACACTGATGGGAACATCTGGCCCAAATGAAGCATAACGTGTAGTGCCCTTGGAAAAAAATTAGGACCCAAACGACAGTAGCATTAAAGGATTTGCTGTGGAGTTGAGGGCACCGCCCGCCCACCCATCCAGAAATCTGGATAGGTCGGCGCATCTGTCCTGGCAGATGATGAGCACAACTGAACCAGGAATATTTCCTCTGTTCTTCTCTCCTGCTACACGCTGGGTAGTGGCACATTATCCCTCTAGGGGTGGGGACCCCTGTTGTTCTGGCTTCTTTTTGGTTTGTGGTCACATGGTGCACTTCCATTTAGTTTATCTGAATAATGAGTTGTTCCTGCAGGAGACAGCCTGTTGCCCCCCGAGACCACGCCCTGTCTGACGGCAGCTGGGGGTGGGGGGGGGGGGGCCC
>NW_006160208.1:8340-33484 GCF_000334495.1 Tupaia belangeri chinensis | reverse complement strand
CGCGCGGGTGGGGTTGGGGGGGGGGGCACCCACCTCACTCATGTGTGGAAACGTGTTGCCTCCTCCACATGCCAACACGGTTCATTTCCAGGGCTGCTTTACAACCAGAGAGTAAATTAATCCCGATCCTCTAAGTGAATTGGGAGACATTCCGCCCACCTAGAGGTGGTTTATTACAGATCTGTTGGTGACTAGAGCTCATCTGCTCTCCTGGTGCCATGCCTTCACCTCCACGGGTACAGTCTTCCTAATTGCCGGGAGTTGGAGGGTGCGTGGCTGTGTACCCTGTGTTTAATCTCATTTCATTTTTATTAAACACGTTCAGTACCTTTGTTGGGAAAATGCTTTTTTTATTCTAAGGACTATTACCTTTTTAAAGTGCTGTTAAATTTCCATGAGTTTTTATTTTGTCTCTGAGGTTTTGTACTTCATGTTCTAGGGCATTTTGTAATTTGGCTCCTTACCGATATTATTCAAATCTAGCACACGTTTTTATGTTATATTCTTCTCTGTTTCTGTCATTTCTGTATTGTCTGTGAAGTGCATTACATACGTTTTGATGTTCAAAGAACAATCTGAGATGTGAAATCTATGGGTGATACTTTTGAAATGACCAGATTTAAGATGCTAAGAAAAGGCTCTCCTGGGTCTGGACAGTGGCACGGCAGTAAAAGACAATGCTCTGTGAGGCTGACCCTCATGAGAAGGTTCCAGGTTCGGGTCCAGAGTCCTCCGTTGAGTACGGCAGGCCTGTAGGTTCCCATGGTCTGAAAACTAGCTAATGCTGGAGGTAGATCGTGGCCTCGAGACCCTGTAGGAGGTACCATCTCTCTGTTCCTCTCTTGGTGTCTCTTGTCTCTCTCTCGCTTATGAAAGAAGGAGATGAGTAAACTTATAAAAAGAAAATCTCTTTTACCACTGTTTTCTGTGTACCCTGCTCTTTGTCTCAGAGGCAGCCATCCGATCAGTCCTAGGCCTCCACCTTCCCATAATGCCTTAGCCTCTGCCACTCTCTCACCGTACTTTCTCTCTCCCCCTTTTTAAGAATTATTTAACTGTTTATTTATTTATTTAAATTTGACCAGAGAGGGACAGAGCAAGAGTGAGAAAGCAAGCTGCCTGGTTCGGGACTCAAACCATGGTTGGCCATGTGAGAGTCCACACCACCTGCAAGCGCCTCATCTTATTCTCTTAAATCTCTTTTCTCTCCTCAGTTTATTTTTTTCTTCTCAAAACTTCTTACCTTGCTTGCTCTAAAATGCATAAAACAAAAGGTATTTCCAAGAAAGAGCTCAGTAAAGAGACTTAAAAGAAAATATATTAGATTTTTATGTTGCTGCAAGTCATGAGCCCTGTTAGCAAAGAGTAATTTTTGTTTTGTCACATTTGTAAATATATCAAGGGGCTAATAAGCCAGTAGTGCATTTAATTTCTTTAATCTTGATACTCTTATATTTTGTCTCTGTTAGTGACATTCTTTCTCATTTCAGTGGAAAACAATTTATTTCCCCCTCTTTTGGGGCAGGTCAACTGGGAAGGGTCTTCCTAAGAGGGAAGCACATGCCTTGACAGTCGGTCGGATTGTTTGTGGGTGGGTGATGCTGTTAGTGTGGGGAGAGGGGACAGCCGCCTGTGAGCCCCGGTGACTGGCCTGTAAGTAATTATGCCTCAGTTGCTGGTGTCTCTACAGGACGAGTGGGGCTGTCCTGTCCAGACGATTCTGCAGATGTCAGTGTTCCAGTTAATGGGGTTGCTTTGAACCGTTGCCTTTGGGGAGAGCATTCCAGAAGGAAGGAGTTTTGAGCAGTCTTTTGCCTCGTAGGCATTGCTAGATAATTGTGGTGGAAGGAGACTGGATCTGAGGGAGGTGTTGCTGCCTGTCATGGCTAATAAATGACAATAAGGAAACCATCTTTCACGGAACCGTTGGTAGAACTATGTTTAAATGGCAAAATTTGTGAGTGAAATGATAGGAACTCCATTTCCCTGACACATTTTATGCTTTTCTTTCTTTTTGGTTTTCAGGAGTCTGTCCTTAAAGACTTCTGAAGCCCAACAAGGCCCAGCAGTGAAAGTGATCTATTAGCCATCTTTTTCTAAATTAAAAAAGAAGCAAAATCAGAGAACAGCCAACTGAGGAGAGTGCTCATGAATAACAATTCAGACATGAATGCCCAGCGATCTAATGTTCCTGTGGGCTGGGTAGCATTTTTAATCTTTCCATGTTTCTATCTGCCTGAGAGTCAAAAATTCCTAGGTCGACCAGTAGATGGTTGGGGAAGGGCTGAGGGGCACAAGGGAGGCACTGTTCTGATTCACAGCACTGATGAGACGGACCTGGCAGGGCCATGCCACACACTGCCGTCCTCGTGCCAGCCAGGGTCACAGGCATGCTTCTGGGCTCATTTATCAGGGGGCCTCCCCAACACGCAGTGGAAGGACCAGAACCCCAGGGGCAGTGCTTTGCAAACCTCCCCGTGAGGGTCTGTGGTGAGTAGTTACACTCCCCAGTAGCCCTGAGTCCAGGGCTTTTTGGAGCCAAGATCACATTTAGAAGAAAAGGTTTACCACAGTTAGACTGGACGAGGGCTGTCCTAGAATCATTTTGGAAAGACCAATAGCCGATAGCCTTATTTTTCTCCCAAGAGGAGAACAGAGGAGAAAGGATTGCAGCGTGACCATCCCCCCTGGGGGGTGATTTCTCACTTGCTGTCTCTCTCTGTCTTTCTGGCGAGCGCACACGCCCTATAGCAAAAACCTCTCCCCCCAAAAAAGAATTTTCTCTTTGTGATAGGCTAGTCCACTTAGCATAATATCCTCAGACGTTCATCAGTGTTGTAGCACGTGTCAGCATTTTCTTCCTTTCGAAGGTCGAAAAGATCCCATGGTATGTGCATGCACATTTTAACCACCCAAGATGGATGCTTGGGTTGCTCCTGGCATTTAGCTGTTGTTCTTTGAAAGTCCACTGTCGCTCTGGAATGTGGCGCTACCTCCCTCAGGTCCAACCGTCTGCCTTCTCCCAACACGAGTGGGTTTTCCCACTCTTAACCGGCATTTCTAAGAGACTGGTTAACGTACTTTCTTTTGACCACCCGCAGGTTTCTGTGCGTTTTCTGGAACTGAGCAGTAACCCATCTCTGCAAAGTCTCCCCAGACCTTTCTGGGCTGGAAGCAACTCTTCTATGAAATCCTGCGGCAGTTATTGTCAGCCACGATCTTCTTGGCAATGAATCGTGCGCTGTTTTATGACATCTCTTCTCCTGTCTAGAACTGTTATCGAAACATTTCGTTTAACTCTGCCCATTTATCTCTTCCTGCTCTAACTGGGTTGGAACCTCCCCAGGAATACGCGCTGCCCATGTGTCCTCGCACCTCACTGCCTCTTCTCCCTACGTGCTTGCACAGTGCCCCGGGTAGACGGGTTCAGGATACGTTTTTAATATTTCCCCCTAAAAGTTATGACCCTGATTGCACTTTAATTCAGCAGAGTAGCTGATCAAGAGCCAAGTTCCTAAATTATTTTTTTCAGGCTGATTTTCTCACAAATGGCTTGAAAACATTTTGATGTAGAATGTAAGAGAAAGAAATCTTCCTGTTAGCATCCAGGGTTAATGGGCACGTTTATCTTTAAGAGAGAAGGGAGATTACTATTTAAATGTCTCATTTTTAACTTCTGTGTTTCAGTTAACACATTCTTATATATGGCTTTGAATTAGGAATTTGGCAATAATGTACACTCTTGGCAGAACTTCCAGAGATGATGTTCCCACTGAAACCCATCTGATTAGAGATGCCTTGACCTTTTCAGGCCTTAAATCACTGTGGAATGCTTACTGGTGTAGTTCTTTATTTTAACTTTTGTTAATGAACATTGCTGCATCTTGGTATTGTTACTAACTTAAGCATGTCATTTAGTCCAGGTTTTTTTTTTTTTTTTTGAGAGGTTTTTGCCTTAGGGCGTGTGCGCTCGCCAGAAAGACAGAGACAGAGACAGAAAGCGAGAAATCACCTCCCCGGGGGGGATGGGCATGCCGCAATCCCTTCTCCTCCATTTTCCTCTCGGGATCTTGGGCACGCATGCACACGCGTCCAGTTTGAGTTTAAGCCACTGGGTCTGGGACATGAACCGCAGTTGACTACATGGGAGTTCAACGGCATAGCCATTACGCTAACTGCTGGTCCCTGGTCCAGGTTTAAATGGGCATTTTGGAGTTGCTCCTCTGCACAGTACTACATAGCATATAGCCTTTTTGTTTTTTGTTTTTTGGGTTTTTTCATTTAATTTTTTTTTTTGAAGAGGTTTTTGCTATAGGGTGTGTGTGCTCACCAGACATACAGAGACAGACAGAAAGCGAGAAATCACCCCCTAGGGGGGATGGCCACATCGCACTCCCTTCTCCTCCATTCCCCTCTTGGGATCTTGGGCATGCACGCACATGCTCCCAGCGTGAGTTTAAGCCACCGGGTCCGGGACTCAAACCGCGGTCGACTATGTGGGGAGTCCAGCAACATAGCCATTACGCTAACTGCTGGTCCCCAGCCTTTGGTTTTGTCCTGTCTCCACTTTCCGAATAAGCAGGCGTCAGTAATAAATGCAGCTGTGAGTACCAGACACCTGACTCCCGGGCTAACGCGAATGCTGCAGTCCTCCTCATCCACAGGGCAAACGTTCCAAGACCCACAATGGATGCCTGAAACTGTATAGTACCAAACCCTACATAATCTACAGTTATTCCTACACATACATGCTTGTGACCAACTTTGATTTATTGTTTAGGCACAGTAAGAGATGAACAACAATAACCAATAATACGATAGAACACTTACCAATAATGTACTGTGATAAAACTTACGTGAATGCGACCTCTCTCAAAATACTTTAATTTTTCTTTCAGAAGATGCATGTGTACACACATGCATGCACATGTGTGCGAGAGAGAGAGAGATTGGGAAGGAAAGAAAGCACTCTCCAATAGGACATGGTCGTACCGCAATTGTTTTTCCTCCAGTTTTCTATCCCACCAGGATCCTAGGCATGTGCACAGGCACCTAGCATGTTCTTCAAGCTTCCTGGGCTGGGACTCGAATCCTGGTCCGCCCTAAGGGCTCCAGCTTTCTCTGTGTAGTACTTAACTGCGGTGTGACTGCGCTGGCCCTCACAGTATCTTACGGTACTACACTCACCTGTTCTGGGATGGTGGGTGACCATGGGTAACTGAAACCACAGAACGCGAAACCATGGATAAGGGGATTACTGTAATATATTTTCCTTGCACAAGTACAGCAGTGAGCATTTGCTAGAGTGATTGCTGCCCAGTGGCAACAGCCAATATCAAGCCGCCTTTCCTATTTTCACTTGGCTCTAGGTAGCTTTGTCCACCAGCCCATTTTGTCGAGCTCCACAGGGTCCATTCACATTAAATGCAGGAAGACCATAAGTGCAAAACTTCACCCTCCCTCTCATCAGGAAAGCAGAAACCTTCCCAGAGGCCCCCAGCAGATAATCTGTCTCTGTGGCCACCGCTGTATCCCAGGCCACCCCTTGCAGCAAGGGAGTCTAGCAGGGTACTTGGCGGTCCAAGTTCCATAGTGAAGGCTGCAAAGGCAAAGCTCAGTAAGCTGTTACTAATGATGTTGGCCACAACATACTCTTTGCTTGGAAAATTGTTAAGTCTGGTCATGTGATTTCTACTGAGGTGCTCTTCACATCCTCAGTATTAAAGTGTTGAGTCGAAAGATGGTAACAGCTTCATGGGAGTTTTGTGACCTTCACATTGACTTTCAAGTTCCTCTGCAGAAAACCTTACCTTAGCTTCCTGGTTTGCCTGTGGTACACAAGAATAACACACACACACACACACACACACACACACATGTTATTTTGACAGTAAGCCATATCATGGCCTTTGGCCCCCAAATACTCTGTATTCCCTTAGGGTAGAGTTTTTTTTTGTGTATGATCACAATATATTTATTGACATTAATAAGCTTAACATTGTTAGAATACTTTGTAATTCATATTCTGATTTTGTTAGCTAACCCAATTTATTTATTTATTTTTTTTAAGAGATTTTGGTATAGGGCAAGTACGTTTGCCAGAGTGACAGAAAGCGAGGGGGTGGGGGCTGGCCACACTGCAGTCCTTTTCCTCCATTCTCTTCTTGGAATTTTGGGCATGCATGCACACGTGCCAAGCATGAGTTTCAAGCCTCTGGGTCTGGACTCTAACCGCAGTCGGCCATGTGAGAGTCCAGCAATGGAACCATCATGGCATCTTCTGGGCTCCCCTTTTTTTTTTTAAAGTTGCCGAAGGGTATGTGTGCTTACCAGAAAAAGACACAGAGTTGGGACCAGCAGATGGCATAATGGTTACATCGCTGGACTCCCATTGGTTCGAGTCCCAGACCCAGCAGCTTAAAACTCAAGCTCGGTCATTTTTCGCTTTCTGTCTTTCTGGCAAGTGCATGCATCCTATAGCAAAAAATTCTCTCAAAAAAAAAGAAAAAAAAATAGACAAAGAGGAAAAGCAAGAAAGGACCCCCCAGGAGGAATGGTCACACCACAGTCCCTTCCTCCATCTCTTCCTCCTCTCAGGATTTTGGGCATGCATGCACACATGCCCAGCATGTTTTTCAAGCTGCTGAGTCTAGAACTTGAACCACTTGGTCAACCATGTTGGATCCAGCAATCTTAACTATCAGGCCACAGGTTATTCTAACCTATTCGTTTTACTTACAGCATTTTCAGGACAAGACCTAGGGAAGGATTTGGTGTTGCAGTTGGTCGTCATGTCTCTTTAGCCTCTTTAGTCTGGGACATTCCCAACACTGGCACTGCTTCTTAATGGAGCCCTGTCCTGCTGCTGCCTTATGCCAAGATTCCTTAGAATCAGTAGTTTTCAGACATTTTGGTCTCAGGGCTTCTTTACATTCTTCAAAATTATTGATGACCCCAGAGAAACTTCTCTTTGCATGGGTTAGATCTATCGATATTTACCACATTTGAAATTAAACCTGGGAAGTTTTTTTTTTTAAACATTTTAATTTACTTAAAAATAATAAGACCTTTATATATTATCATAAATATAAAACTTTTATGAAAAATTATTGTTTTCCAGAATAAGAAAAAATAGTATAAAGCGTAGACTTGTGCAATGGTGTGAATGTGTCCCCAAAAGTTCATGTGTTGGGAACGTACTCCCTCTGCCCTCACAAATGGAGTAATGTTGCCATCACGGAAGTGAGTTTGTGGTGGGAGTGGCTTTGTCACAAAAGTGAGTTCTCTGGCTCGTTCCACCTTGCCATGTAATACCTTCCACCATGTTATGAGTCAGCAAGGTAGAGCTGACTGATGCTAGCACCATGCTCTTGCAGTTACCAGCCTCTAGAACCATGAACTGAATACATTTCTTAAATTAATACCCAGTCTGTGATATTCAGTTACAGCAGCAGAAACTAATCTTAGGGCACATTGTCTTAGGTTTTTGCAGTCATTTTAAAATATCTAGCTTAATCGACAACAACTGTTCTCGTTTCTGTGTGTGCTTTCTATCTGTTTTGATAGGTTGTTCTCGCTGAAGTACATGAAGAAAATCTAGCCATACACATGTAGCTGGAAAAGAGGCGTATTTTGATCGCTTTTTCAGAGAAGTGTGGGTATGCTTGGATACCACACAATAACTTGAAGTTTCTTAAAGGTTAGTTGCAGTGTGAAATCTAAATGAACATATTATCTTACATTAAACTCAGTTGGTCTCTTTCTATTTTAAATGGATGTTTTACCCATGCATAGTATTGTTTTTTTCTTTTTTTCCTATTTCATGAGAGATGGGAAGAGGAACTCTTTTAGGATCACACCATGATGTGATCCTCCTGATCCTTCCAGCCAGCCAAGATCAAGAGCACACCCACAGGCATGCCCAGCATGCTCAAGTCAACTTGGAATCTGCACCCCTGACTTCCCACGTAGTTCCAGTGTGACACAGCAGTGCCGTGCCACCTGTGTCATGATGGCTGGGCCCATGTAGGCTATTAAAATGTGCATTAGTCATTTCAAAACTACTGGTCTACTGTGCTATGCGTATACTTCCAAATGTTGGCACATTCCATTATACGGTATCAAAAAATCACTTGTAAATATCACCACTGATCTCAACAAAAAACAACTTAGACATTAAGATGATACACTCACAGTGACAGATCATAACTTTATCTTGAAGTGATAGCCTTGATTCATTTTCAAGGAAATGTCTGTCATATACCCAAATATGAGTACCCATACTTCGTCAGTCTTTCAAGTAAAAATGGCAGTCCATGTGCAAAGAGGCTAGTTCAGCTTGCAACTCAACCGTACAGTGCTTCTGAAGATAGCCGTTGTTCTTTGGTATGCAGCAGAACTGCTTTAAACATACTTCCCACTTCATCCAAAAGCATGTTAAAAGATGACAACTCAATGATTAGATTTAGTGCAAATAATACTTTTTCAAGACATCATTAAGGACTGTTTTTCTTTTAGATTTTCGCTACAGGACATGTGTGCTCACAGAAGGCGAGAAATGACCCTCCAGGAGGGATGGCCATGCCATAATCCCTTCTCCGTTTTCCTCTCGGGATTTTGGGCATGCATGCACACGTTCCCAGCATGAGTTTAAGCTGCTGGGTCCAGGACTCAAACCATAGTCAACAACATGGGAGTCCAGCGACTTAACCATTATGCCATCTGCTGGTCCCAAGGACTTTTTTTTTTTAAAAAAATTATTTATTCTGAGAGAGAGGCAGAGAAGCAGGCTCCCCCAACCGGGTCTTCCTACCACAATCCACTTGGTGTCAGTCAGCCAGGATGAAGGGTATGTGCCAGTGTGCTCCAAGAGGTCCAACGTGGAAACCCAAGACCTTTCCTCCCCTCGGGGCCCAGTCGTGTTGCTGCTGCACCGTCGCCCAGCCCATCAAGGACATTATTAAGTACAACTGGCCTTCCTTTTTTCTAACCTGGGTGGGGGTGAAGAGTACTAGTGCGTAGTGGTGCCTCTGCCTTGGTTCAGGGAACTTCGATTCAGCCATTGCTTTGTTGCACCAGCACAAATGCTAACAGTGGAGAGGGCACATGTATTTCTGTATTGTAATGAAAATAGTGTTGACGATGTGCACCCGGACTTCGTTTTGTGGTGTGTCTGCCTTAGATGTGGTTCCAGCCTGGAAGGTACTCGGTTCCACGGAGAGTTGCCCCGTTGTGTTGATGCAGTTCTTGGCCTGGGTGACACTGCCCCATAATCCCTTCTCCGTTTTCCTCTCGGGATTTTGGGCATGCATGCACACGTTCCCAGCATGAGTTTAAGCTGCTGGGTCCAGGACTCAAACCATAGTCAACAACATGGGAGTCCAGCGACTTAACCATTATGCCATCTGCTGGTCCCAAGGACTTTTTTTTTTTAAAAAAATTATTTATTCTGAGAGAGAGGCAGAGAAGCAGGCTCCCCCAACCGGGTCTTCCTACCACAATCCACTTGGTGTCAGTCAGCCAGGATGAAGGGTATGTGCCAGTGTGCTCCAAGAGGTCCAACGTGGAAACCCAAGACCTTTCCTCCCCTCGGGGCCCAGTCGTGTTGCTGCTGCACCGTCGCCCAGCCCATCAAGGACATTATTAAGTACAACTGGCCTTCCTTTTTTCTAACCTGGGTGGGGGTGAAGAGTACTAGTGCGTAGTGGTGCCTCTGCCTTGGTTCAGGGAACTTCGATTCAGCCATTGCTTTGTTGCACCAGCACAAATGCTAACAGTGGAGAGGGCACATGTATTTCTGTATTGTAATGAAAATAGTGTTGACGATGTGCACCCGGACTTCGTTTTGTGGTGTGTCTGCCTTAGATGTGGTTCCAGCCTGGAAGGTACTCGGTTCCACGGAGAGTTGCCCCGTTGTGTTGATGCAGTTCTTGGCCTGGGTGACACTGCCGAGAGGGAAAAAAGGATTTTTTCCCCCTAAAGAGTGGGTTATTTCCTTTTTACCTGTAATCGTATGTCCTATAGTATAGAGAATATGCAATATATGATTAATATCACTGCCATCAAAAGGAAAAAAATACGGACCAGCAGTTAGCGTGATGGCTATGTCACTGGACTCCCACGTAGTCAACTGTGGTTCAAGTTCTGGACGCGGCGGCTTAAACTCACACTGGGCGTGTGTGCGTGCCCAAGATCCTGAGAGGAGAATGGAGAAGGATTGCAGCATGGCCATCCCACTGGGGGGGTGATTTCTCGCTTTCTGTCTCTCTGTCTCTGTCTGTCTGGTGAGTGCACATGCCCTATAGCAAAAACCTCTCTCACAAATGCCCTATAGCAAAAACCTCTCTAAAAAAAAAAAGGGGGGGGGGAGAAAACACAAACTTGATACGTACTGGGCTATCTTAGTTTAGTGCTGCTCAATAAATAGCCTCTTACAGTTTTACAAATTAGAATATCCCGGATTCTCTTATTTAATGCCCTTGTGCTAAAGTGTTAACAAGAAACAGGGAGTTGAGTCAAGTTGCAGCAGTGTATCTGAAGAGATGGGAAGGCTGGCTAGGTAGTTAAGGGAACTGAACTCCCACTTGCCCAACCGCAGTTCGAGTCCTGGGCCTGATAGCTTGCTTTCTCACTTTCTCTCTCTCTCTCTCTCTCTGATCAAATTAAAATAGATAAATAAAATATCTTAGAAAGGGAGAGAGAGAGAGAGAGAGATGGGGTTTTGCTGTGGACTTAAGGCAGCCCGTGGACACTACTGCGAAGGTGGGCTCTGAGTTCTGACTGAAGCCATGTCCACACACTGGAGTCTTCGCGTTTCCCGCATCCTTCTCGAGTGGAGACGGTTTTTCTCACACCCAGATGAGGCTGATTGGCCGTCTTCACTGTGGAGCTCTTAATTACCTGCAGCAGCCCTGGTAGGGGCGATAAGCGCAGGGCCATCGGTGCCTGAGCTCGCATGCTGGCGCTGATTAGCTCGGCTGCTTGGAGCCAGGACTAACGAGGCCGGAGCACGTCCTGGGCCTCACAGCCCAGGTAGCCCGGCCACCCTCCAAATGGCCGCCCCGCCTGGTCAGCTGCCTCGCAGATGCTTGCTGGCGGCTGGAAGGAGGCCAGGGAGGCCCGAGCCAGCAGTCAGCACGGGCTCTTTGTGTTTAAAACCCAACAAAATAAAAACAGGTTCTCTGAGGTACCGCCCCCTGTGACCCCTCTCTAGGACTATCAGACTTCATGATTTAAATTTAATTTGTAAGCCATTTGTTTTTTTTTAAACTAATGATTTATTAGCACTTTTATCATAAGTAACATTTAATATCTATTAATGAGAGTTCAAATGGATCAACTATTTAGTTTCTTAATGAAATGAATCGGAAAAGTTTCACTTGGAGGACACGCCCTACGGCGAGCGTGTGCTCAGCGTGATTTGTGACCTTGATTCATTCGTGTTATGAGAGGAGTCAGAGCAGAGGGGAAAACGAAGCCAGTTTCAGCCCTTCCGCCAGCAGCTCCGACTTCCAAGAGGGCGGGCTCAGGAAAGGGCCCAGTGGAGTTTCCAGATGCTTCCACGGACACCCCAGACTACTACAATATTGATGAAGTCTGTGCTCCTCCCACTTCCCTTCCACTCTCCCTGTGCCGGTGACGAGGTAGGCTGGCCCCACGTCCACCCAGGACGACACCCAGGGAGGAAGGTGCGAATAGGCTTAGACCCGACACAAACACCCAGGTCAGCCAGCCCAGCCTTCACTACCTAAGAGCATCAGTGACACATTTTGATTAAGCAACTACTACCACAGGGGGTCTTCAAAAAGCTCATGGACCTTATGGGGGCGGGGAGCTGGATTTCAAAGATCTTTTGCAACAAAACAAACCCATATTTTTTTATTTTTGGAGAGGTTATTTTGCTATAGGGCGCGTGCGCTCGCCAGACAGAGAGACAGAAAGCGAGAAATCACCCCTCAGGGGGGATGGCCACGCCACAATCCCTTCTCCTCCGTTCTCCTCTAGGGATCTTGGGCACGCATGCACACGCGCCCGGCATGAGCTTTAAGCCACCAGGTCCGGGACGCGAACCGCGGTCAACTACGTGGGAGTCCAGCGACATAGCCATGACGCTAACTGCTGGTCCCCAAACCCGTATTTTTAATTCCGTTTTTTCCATGAACTTTTGGAAATCCTCTGGTGTCTTTAAAGGGGAAGGGGTCCACAGTAGAAAGTTCTGACGAGTAATTCCAGCTTATGAGGTTCAAAGGGAAAAGGGCCCTGTGTGATAGGCGCTCCCTCGAAATGCACGTTCCCTACCAAACAGCAACAGCACCTGGGTTTAAAAGCAGCATGGCAGGTTCTTCTGGAGTGATGGAGTGGGCACAAAAGCTCTAAACCTGTGTGCACCACTCCTGTCACAAACCCCTGTGGCCAATTAGCATCCGTAGAGGCTGTGAATGGGGAGGAGCCAAAGGAACAGTTGCTAAGTCCTCACGGGTGCTTAGACCAGGCCTCGTCCTGAGCTCTGAGCTCCCGAGTTTGCAGCCCTGACTGTGGGCCTCAAAACCAGCACAGATCACAAGAGTAAGTCCTTGTGTCCTTCACCCCCAGCGAGGGACAAATGCAGCCTCGAATTGCAGTTTAATTGATTAAAGGTTGAGCCCCTTTAGCCACTGGTGGTGGTGCCAGTGAACTTGAGAACGCTGGAGGTGCTCTGGCCCAATTAGGAGTCAGCGGGAGCCTCGGGCGCGGGCAGACATGGTACCTGCTGTCTGATGTTCTGCCAGCTTGCTGTAGTGCAGTCACTCCACTGCACCCGGATGATGTTTCAATTTAGACTCCTGCTCAGGCAGGACTCTAAGAGGCTCATTGTCTGGGAGTGGGCTTCCTGCCTGTTACCTCTCTCCCCCTGCCTCTCCTCTCCTGGACTCGACCGTGACATTGCTCACGGCCAAGTGAGTTGTTAGGCGTCCCTGTGCTGCAGGCTGGCAGGTTTCCACCCTCGGAGGAGGAGGCAGCAAGGTTTGCAGAGGAAGATCCCAGACTCTTGAAATGCAGGCCTGGCACCTTGGCATTTGCAGTCCTGGAGATCCCTGTGAGTCTGCCTTAGTGAGGGGCCAGCACTGCGCCGTGGTTGTTGGGGAATATTAGTGTTTAGAATCGTCTTGTCTTAAACTCTTGGATTGTAGATAAGGACACGCAGTGAAGGGATTCAGCCCAGCTTGTGCCACTTTCGAGGGCCAAGCAGGTGAGAACTGAGGTGGCTCTGAGGTCAGTGCCCATGCCAGGATGAAGCTGGGTCCGGGAGCTATAGTGGGCAGGTGGGCACCAACTGCAGGCCTTCACCTAGCTAGTCTCGTCTCTTTCCTAGCTAGTCTCGTCGCTTTCCCTCCTGTTCTTGTTGCCATGATCTGGCTGAACTCTATTGCTTCTAGAATATTCCTTCCTAGATGGAGGATGCTGCACTTGCTTCTGCCTGGATGAGTGTCCTCCTCCAGCTCGCTCTTCCACATCTTCAGCACTGTAGCTCAAAGCTGCCTCCTCACAGGGGCCTACCCTGACACCTGCCCTCTTGAAAGTCCCTCTTCCCAGTTCCTGTCCCAGCAACCCACTTCCTTCCATAGGTAACTCTTTTTCTTTTTTTTTTTTGGAGAGGTTTTTGCTATAGGGCTTGTGCACTTGCCAGAAAGACAGAGACAGAGACAGAAAGTGAGAAATCACCCCCCAGGGGGGATGGCCATGCCGCAATCGCCTCTCCTCCATTCTTCTCTTGGGATCTTGGGCATACATGCAGACGCACCCCATGTAAGTTTAAGCCACCGAGTCTGGGATTCGAACCACGGTCAACTACGTGGGAGTCCAGAAACATAGCCATTACACCAACTGCTGGTCCTGGTAACTCTTTTTCTGAATTTGTTTGTTTTATGGCTTTGTGTTTGTCTCCCTCCAAGACAGCAGGGACCAAGATTGTTCTATTCCAGCTGACTCCCTAGTGCCTAAAACAGTGACTGAGTGAAGAGATACACTGGGTCTATGAAAGTCTTAGAAAAGTTTTCTGTAACCCGGACTCGCTTGCTACAGGGACCCTGCAGATCGAGGGTGGCACTCATGAGCTCTGTCGTCATATGCAATGTGCTTCCTCAAGAGGCCATCTGCCATTCCACCCTCAGTGACTGCTTGGCATCTCCATAGCGGGGCGTGGGGGCTCACGTCCTACAGCTCCCAGGAGCACTAGGGTGTGGCGATCTCTGTGCGCGGAGCCTCTGCAGCATGCCACAGAGCAGTGCCCCGAGGCCTACTTGTCTTGGATCAGGGCTGGTTGTCGTCAGGTCAGTCACACCACAGGCCAATGTGACATTTCTGGACACCAGACTCGGTCCTGTCCTGGAGTGGGGCAGGTCAGCTACAGCATTGCCCAGTCAGAGTCACAGTGGCCGTAACAGGAGAAGTGGCGTGTGAGTGCTGGGGGTGGGAATTGTGGAGGTAATATGGGAACTCTGTACTTTCCACTCGGTTTTCTATAAACTTAACTGTGCTGGGGGACCAACAGATGGTGTAATGGTTACCTCACTGGACTCCCACGTAGTTGACCTCGGTTCAAATCCTGGACCCAGTAACTTAAACTCAGGCTGGGCATGTGTGCATGTGTGTCCAAGATCCTGAGAGGAGAATGGAGAAAAAGGGATTGTGGCATGGCCATCCCCCTTTAGGGGTGATTTCTCACTTTCTGTCTCTCTGGCTAGCACACGCACCCTATAGCAAAAATCTCTCTCTTAAAACAAAAACAAACAAAAAACTGTGCTGAAAAATAGTCTAATTTTTTTTTTAAGGTTTAAAAAAAGCTTGGCTTGTGATCAAGCTGGTGGCATGGTGGTTAAGGCAGCTGGATCTCACATGGCCAACTGCACGGTTCAAGTCCTAGACCTGGCAACTTGAAAAACTGCAGGCATGTGTGTGTGTATGTGTGTGTGTGTGTGTGTGTATGCCCAAAGTCCTGTAAAGAGAATGGAGGAGAGGATTGCGCCAGGGCCATCCCCTCTGGGGGTGCTTTTTCACTCTCTCTGTCTCTACTCAGTAAGCTCATGTGCCTTTGGCAAATAGGTAAAAAAGAAAAAAAGAAGTGGCTGTTGCCTCAGTGAGGAGTGAGAAGCTACTCAGGAAACTACAGAGGGGCCTGGGAGGAAGAGCCCGGCACTTGGTTTTCCTGGCTGCTTTTACTGTTGGGATTTCTTTGTTCAGGTGCTTAACCCTTTGTGATTTTGCACGATGGCAGTAATCATGGACTATGAGATTTCTGAGGGACACGAGTGTACAGATGTCTGAACAAGGAACCGAAATGTCGCCAAGACCAACACTAGGATCGCTTACAAATGCTTACAATTTTTTTTTTTTTTGTCTGTTTGGATCTGTGTATCTCTGGGGGTAAAATAGAGAAAAGTTGGGCAAGTCTACCTTGCTAGAATATGTAGAAAAGGTTCTTGGAGTCAGGAGAGTGTCAAGAAAAACTTGGAAGAGAAAAGATGTTTGATGAAATTGAGCAGAAGGGCTTGAGAGTGAAATAAAATGAAAGTGATGGGTAGTTTTAAGGGTGAGAGAGAGATGAAAAAAACAGATATTCTTGAGGCTTGAATTAGGTAAGAATGCGGACCTCTCAAGGGACCGGAGCCTCATGAAGCCAGGGCTGTACTGTCGGGGCGTGGGCAGCGTGGTGCTGAGGGCAGGGGATCTCAGAGGAAGGAGTGGGTGGTCCATCCTGTTTGGAGGAGCTGGATGGGACAGGAGGCACATGGACCCATCCGAGTGCTGTTCTGATGTGTGCCATGTCCCCCGTATAGGACAGTGCTCACAGCCATGTTCACAGCCGCGTCCTTCACCAGAGCCGAGAGGTGGGAGTGCGTGTCCTTTGATGAATGAATGGACAAGCAAACCGTGCTCTATAACACTGTGCAATATTATACAAACCTGAAGGCATTTTTTTTTTTAAGTTTATTTTATGAGAATGAGAGACAGGACAGGACCAGCCAGAGGTATGCTGGTTGGGACAGCTGGATTCCAGATGGCCGACTGTGCGGTTCACGTCCTGGACCTGGTAGCTTGAAGGACACACCAGGTGCATGTGCACATGTGCCCAGAATCCCTGGAGGAGAATGGAGGATTGCAATGCGGCCATGCCCCCGGGGAGTGATTTCTCACTTTCTCTGTCTCTCTTTCTCTCTCTTTCTCTCTCTCATGAGTGCATGTGCCCTCTAGCAATTTTTTTTTTTTTTAAGAGAGAAACAGCACCCTTGACAGGGTCTCATGCCTTCCCAGCCAGCCAGCCTGGCCGGGTTCTGGTGAGGGCTCTCTTCCTGGCCCATACGTGGCCGCCTTCTCGCTGTGGCTCCCATGGTGGGGAGAGCAGAGGGTGAACAAGCTCTTGGCACCTGCTCCCAGTGTGCACGGGGTGAGGGAGCTGCACCTGCACTGCTCCACACGGATCCCGGATCTCTCAAGCAGTGAGTTCCCACTGTGCCACCAAGCCAGCCCAAAGGAAGGGGATTCTGACACGTGCTCCAGCACAGATGAACCTTGAGGACTGTATGCTAAGACAGTCCCAGAGGATGAGTAACGGCAGGATCCCACTTACATGAGTGTCTGGAGGAGTCATATCCATAGGGACAGAACGTATTGACTTGTCAGGAAAGCCATGATGTGTTTTTCTGTGCAAAATATAATGGGGGGGGGTGGTACTAGGGTAGAGGGGCATGGGAGTTGTTAAATGGATGTAAAGTGTCAGTTTTACAAGATGAAAATATTCTGGAGAATGGTCACACGCTAACATGAAAACTGCTTAACTATACATTTAGAGATGGTTGAGATGGTACGTTTTATGTTGTGTTTTTTACCACACATACACAACAACACAAGAACCAAAAGTAAAATGGCCAGCCCTGCTCCGAAGTGGTCAGGGGGGCCACAGAGAGGGTGAGTTTTCTCATCAGTTTGGGTTAAGTTCCAAACACCCACCTGGCTTTAACCGCACGCCTTACTTGGTCTCTCTGTAGTCACTCGGCCCTCTGTCGTTCTTAGTCTTCTCAGGCTGCTCTCACAAAATACCATAAACCGGGGGTTGAAACAGCAGGCATTTCTCTCTCACAGTTCTAGAGGTTAGAAGTCCGAGGTCAGGGTGCCGGCCTAGCCGGGTTCTGGTGAGGGCTCTCTTCCTGGCCTGTACATGGCCGCCTTCTCGCTGTGGCTCACGTGGTGGGGAGAGCAGGGGATAACAAACTCTGGGGTCCTTATAAGGGCGCTAATTCCATCAAGAGGACCCCACTCTCATGACCTCATCTCACCATGATGACCTCCCCAAAGCTCCGCTTCCAAATTCCGTCACACAGGGGCTGAGGTGTCAAGATATGAATGTTGAGGGAAGCCAGTTCCGCCCATAGCTTAGCCTTTCCCCAACTCAAGACTCGGAGGAAGCACGTATCCATTCAGCTTCGTCCATCACGCCCCCGTTCCACCTCTGCCTGAGCGTCTTGGACTGTCTCTGGGGCACCTGTCCTGTTCTCCAGTTCCCTAGGACCTGGCAGTGCAGTCGCCTCCGGTAACACCCACCGAGCTCCGTGGGTCTTTCACCCAGGGCCTGGCCAGCTGTCTTGCTGTCATGGCAAAATACAATCGTCACGTGGCTATGCGTGGAACCCAGGCCCACTCTGGACCCTGCACCCCAGAGAATTCAAAGCAGAGCAGCATTTCTATTATCACTTAGTAATTGGAGTTCTGCAGACTTGGGATTACTGCTAATGGAAAGCAAATGGGCTAAGAATCAAGAAATAAGCACTTGAACAGCCAGCACCACTCAGCAAAGCCAAGAGGCTATTATGCCACTTTATGTGGATGGAGATCATCATTTGCAGATAGATTTGCACAAATCTTACCAGCCCGTAGAAACAATGCCCCACCAGGCTTCCCTGCCCGGTGCAACTAAGTGGCCGCACAGCCAGGAAGCCTCACCTGGACAGATCGCTGCCCAAGGCCAGGCTCTCCCCCGAGGCACGAGAGAAAGTTGATTTTGTCCTCACTGCCCACTTTCTCTCTGATCCACAAAGCTCAGAGAAGCTCTCGGAATTCAAGCACTTCCACGTGCCCTTCCTTGGCCTTCCTCCACCCTCTCACCAAGCCCAGCCCCGAGAACAGGCAGCGGCAGGCCTGGGTGAGCTGCTGTGGGCCGGGAGCCCAGAACAGTGGCTCTTGACTCCAGGAGAGAGAAGTGGCTGTAAAGAGTGATGTCTCCTGGGGCTGGCTGACCTCAGGGCTCGGGGTTAGTCATGCCCTTTCTCTGCTGTGGGATCGTGTCAGCCATCATACATTTACATGAGGGGCCTTTTCTCCGTAGATCGCGCTACCCCCTTCCCAGGTGCTAAAAGGCGATTTAATATGCAGAAGCTCTGCTCGAACAGCGCTAGGTTATGACACGAGGAAGTGGGAAAAAAAACCTAAGCCCAAACCCTGTCCTTCAGTTGTCCTCCCGGGAAAGCGCCCTGCCATTGGCCAAGGACAGAGCGGGTGTGCTGTGGTCGTTGGGCTCAGCAAACAGGAAGACTGGGGCAGCCTGAGCTGGGCGAAGCACTGTCAAGACTCACAGGAGTTCCCCTGTTCAAGCTGGCCCAAGGGCCCGAGAGTCTCTGGCAGATGCCAGGACGTTTGTCGACTGACGGCCTCTCGGAGGTGGGAGAAGGAGCGAGAAACGCCAACTGTCTGTAACTTAGCCCCTCAGAAAGGGGCCGCCACTCATCGGTGACCACCTCACTTAGCCATTAAATGTCACTGCGGCCCGTTCGCACAGGGGAGAGAATCTACATCTAGCCATAAAAAGAAAGAAAGACAAGGTGATGAAATGAAAGAAGTTGTGAAATGACATTTTTTTTTTTTCCAGCAGGTCTGTCATATCTCCTGCATGGAGGAAAATTGCTTTCTGTAAATCTTGGTCCAACAGAACAAAACACCTATTTCTTTCCAGTTGGGGAGACAGCCATTCTCATCGGCATAATGAAGGTATTGTAAGCTGTGACTTTTACCAAGGCTGAAGGAAACCAATCTGCGATCTTGACAGATATGATCTTTCTGGGATGCACTGTTCGTTTACGCTGGCGAGAGACCTCAATTAATTTATGAGCCCGGACAGCAAAGATGTGACCCCGTGTGCGTCGTCTAAGGTGGCGCTGTCCCTGTCTGAATTTATGTTCTGGTAATTTAAAAAGATTTATATTAAGCTTTTCTTTCATTTTGAGAGTAGATTAAAATTCTAATGGAAACCATTTGTATGCATTTGTTGAATTGAATAGTATTTATGGCTGGGTAAAAAAAAAAAAAAAGCTGCAAAATTCTGCCGATAATAAAGTCAGTGGAGCAAGAATAAGTGTAAAAACAGGAAGGAAATACTCAATAGAAACCATACTGTATTATACAAGTATAATGAGGCAGAGAAGCCGAGCAGAACGGGGCAGGGATTAGGCCCCCGGATGGGATAGTTTCCCTTAGTTAGTGTAAGGTTTTTATGGCCCTTTTATGACTTAAAACCAAATTTAAATTTCAAAATAGGCCAGATCGGTCCCCACAGACCCCATGGCCACCCTCTCCCATCGTTCTTGGACTCCTACTGGTGTCCAGGACAAACAGGAAATTCAGGCGGCTCTCAGAGAAAATACGCTGATGCCTGGAAAAGAAGACATATTAAGCAGGAGGCCAGAGGTTAGCGAGTGGAGCGAAGGCTGAGCTTGGGAGCGCAGCGCAGGTGGAGGAGGGAGCTCGGGCACCTTCCAGGCCAGAGTAGGGACGACACAGCGTTCAGATCACACCGATTGTCATGGCCACTCTCCCAGTGCCCTCCTGGAGCCACCATGTTCCCTGCACAGTGAGAGCAGGGCATGTGTGCCACCAACCCGTAGGTGGTCTTCTGCCAGTGCCTTTCAATAGAGGCACGAGGGTCTGCACACATGGTCGTCCGAGAGGCAGCCTCTGGCCAGGGGCAATCTGAAGGCTCTCTGGCTGTCACCTTTACCAAGGGAGAGAAGCAGGAGGTACAATCGAGGCCTATACCTTGTTGGAAGGGCAGAGAAATTTGGCATCTGTCAGCAACCATCTCGGAGCTAAGAGAGGGCTTCAGGGGAGCTCGCATTCCGTCACAGAGAGCAGCTGATAGCATCGCGCAGGCGGGCCAGGAACTGGAATTCCCTGCAAGCCCAGCACTCCGTTCCCGCATCATTTCTCCCCTCGATTGATCGATTGATCATAAGCATAGCCCTTCTCAAAGCTGTGCGGATGTCATAAGACGCCCTACAATGCATTAAAGCAGAACTGGGCATTCGCAAGTTTTACAGACGCAAAGTGTTACCGCTGTCAGCAGAAGCCTGCATGGAAAATACGACATATCTTAAGAGAGAACTGTCTCCTTTCAAAATGGCTTTGAAGCCTGACACGCAGGAGCTCTGGCCTGGGCATTTTCTAAGAACATCGCCTTACTGCCCCAAATACAGGTTCCTTCTTGCCCTGGAAATCTTACCGGTCTCGGAGCCCTGTCACCTCTACTCGGTCTAGTCCATGTCATGTCTGTGAGCCACGAGGTGGGTCTGTGTGGTCACCTGTGTGTGCCTAGCATCGAGCACAATTCCTCGCACACAGTATGTACAAGGGGACTTCCTACATTTTGTGGAAAATGGAATTAAAGTACAAATTCATCATGGTGATTTTTTTTCTATATCCATGCGTTTTTTCATACCGTTGAAGACCCCCTCATACTTGTTGAGTTATACACATGTGCTCCAGGCCCCACGAGGGATATAATATGAGTAAGACAAGCCCCCACCAGGACAGGGCTAAGCACCTGTGTTTGGGTGAGTCGGGCCTACGTTGAATAGGCACTCAGCTCTGGTCCACAGTTTAAAATTTTTTTGAAGTTTATTTATTTTTTTCCATGTGTGTACATGAGAAAAAAAAGAGAAATAGCACCTGGCATAGGGGTCCCGATCCTGCCTTCCATCCCAGCTCAGCCAGCCCCAGATCATGGTACATCTGTACTCCGTGTAGTCAGGGAGGTCTCTAGACACGGACCCAGCACCTGCCCATGTGTGAGCCTCGCAGTGCATCGCGTTTCCCGCTGTACCACCACCTGGCCCCCTTCACTTTAAGTAACTAGGGACATATTTTCAAAATTTCTAGTCTATCAGCTGCTCTTCACCCTCAAAATTACCACCCAACTTGATGTAACCTAATGGAATTCCTACTCTAAGCCACGCACAAGAAGTTGTACATCATTTTATCCTTACTGGATGGCCACGTGAATCCTGGGAAGCAAGGAACCCTATTATTACCAACACCCCAGATGAGATGAGGAAAGAGCCATGGAGAGATGTAACCACGCGTCTGTTGTTATGGAACTGCCCACTGAGAGGTAGAATTTGAATTCACATGTGATTCTAAATCCAGTTCCTCCTCCGTTGATTCATCTGTGTAGCAACATTCATGGGATAGCTACTGTGGCTGCCACTGCTCCCGTCAGGGGAGGGCGGTACGGGCCTTGTCTTACCCTGAAGAAACTCACCAACCATTAGGGAAAATGCCAGGGGGAATGGTCGTGGGGTACGCAGACAGACTCCTGGCCACACTAACAGCAGGGGAGCTGGTAGAGGGAGCAACCTTTCCTAGAGGGGGAAATTTAAAGCAGTTCTTCAAAGATACCTGCACCAGGACATCTACAGGAATTCCAAGAGGAAAGAGTCTGTACTTGCCTGTCACCTTATCAGCAAGGCCTTCCCTGACTCCCTTTTGTAAAAAGCAAACTCGCTCCCCCTCAGCCACAGTGCACAACGCATGTGACATACCACACGGGTAGGCTCAATAGTGGCCCCCAAATGTCCATGTTCCACTTCCAGGATAGGCTACTTATATGGCAAGTGGACTTTGCAGATGTGATTAAGGATCCTGAGACATCAAGCAATTTTATCTGGGGAGCGTAATGCAGTCGCTTTATAATCTCGTACTGTAAAACTCCTTATAAGAAGGAAGCAGGTCAAAGAGGAGAGAAGAAGCTATAAAGCTAGTTTTGAAGATGGAGGAAGGGGGGCTGGCAGGGGGGGTGTTGGTTAAGGGTGCTGGACTCCCACATGGTCAACCACGGTTCAAGTCCTGGACCTGGAGGCTTTCTTTCTCTCTCTCTATCTCCCCTCCCTCTGGTCAAATTAAAAATAAATAAAATAATTAAAAAAAAAAAAGCTGGAGAAAGGGCCTGCATGTAGCCACTGGAATCTAGAAGAAAAAAAAAAAAAGGAAATGGCTTTTCCCTGGGCTTCCGCAAGGAACCAGTCCTGCGGACACCTGGATTTCAGCCTTGCAAGACTCTTTTTGTCTCTGACCTCCAGAACTGTAAGAGAACAAGCCTGTGATGTCAGCCACCCAGCGTGGTGAGAAATGAACACAGCACGCACCTGCACGTTCACGTGTTCATCCTCTCTCCTCTGCTGGGGTGTGAACTCCGAGTGGCCGGAAACCTTGTCTGTTGTGGACTGTCGTATCCTCAGTGCCCAGAACAGAGTCTTGCACACATTACATACTTGTTGAGTGAACAAAGACAGAAAGCGGTGCTACTACATGGACCAGGGCTCCCAGGTACGAAATATCCGGGACGCTGGTGGGCGTGGCTACTTGGTGAGCGACATGGGGAAGTAGGGGTGAGTTTGGAGATGCGAGAGGGAGGGTGCTGATGCTGAAGCATTTTATGCTTTATTCTGCAAAGGAAGAAAAAACATGGGTGGGTTTTACATAGAGTAGAGACATGATTATATTCATGTATTGCTTTATTTTTAGAATTATTTAACTTTATTCATTCATTTATTTTAATTTGACCAGAGAGAGACAGAGAGAGAAAGTGAGAAAGCAAGTCACCAGGTCTGGGACGCAAACCATGGTCAGCCACGTGAGAGTGTTTAGCACCTTAACCACCACGCCACCTGCTGGTCCCTTCGTGTATTGCTTTTTAAATAATTTAAAAGAATTTTTCTGGGTGCCAGCAGGTGGCACAGAAGTTAAAGCACTGGATCCCACATGACTGACTGCCTTCAAATCCTAGACCTGGTAGCTTGAAAAATATACCAGGCACGTTTGCACACATGCCCAGAATCCCAAGAGGAGAATGGAGGAGAAAGGATTGCAGTGTGACCATTCCCTTGGAAGGATGCTTCCTCTCTCTCCCTCTCCCTCCCTACCCTTCTTTCTCCCTCCCTCTCCCTTTCCCTCTCCCTCTCTCTTCCTCCTTCTCCTTCCCTCCTGCAAGGGCACACATCTTATGGCAAACTAAAATGTTAATAATAATAGTAATTTTTCTGTTCGGTATTTTCACTGGGGGTATGTAGATCCGGCTATGGTAGCATACACTGGACAGCCTGCTGTCAGGCTGAGGTCACACGAGAGGCCCAGGCCTCATTCCTGGCCACCTGAGAAAGTTGGGTACGAGGGTACATACTTAAAGTCCCAGCTGCTCTGGAGACTGAGGCAGGAAGATCCTGCATAGTAAGATCCTGTCTAAGAAATAAATAAATAAATAAATAACACTCTCTCCCCACCCCACCCCCATACATACACACTTAAACACACACAAATTGGGAATATATGGAAGCATAGACAAAATTATTCGATCTTTTCTAGAACTAGTCACTGCTAATGTTTTGATATACATGTATTACTCCCTTCAGACTTTGAAAGTATGCTTTATATTAGGTCGGAAAAATCATGACACATTATTTGCATAGAAAAACATAGAAAAATACATCATAACTTTTCTGACAACTCAATGTAAGTTTTGAAACTGGCTTCTCCCCCTTAATATGAATTTCCCCATGTCATTAAATAGTCTCCTGAAAACATAGTATTTAATTATTACATAGTATTTGTCTGACTTTGCTCTTGTGTTCTACCAATTCCCTCTAACAAATATCTGACACTGGATGATTTAATAAAAGATAGGGGTTTGGGGACCAGCAGTTAGTGTAATGGCTATGTCGCTGAACTCCCATGTAGTCGACCGCAGTTCAAGTCCCGAACCTGGTGACTTAAACTCACATTGGGCGCGTGTGCGTGTGTGCCCAAGATCCTGAGAGGAGAATGGAGGAGAAGGGATTGTGGCGTGGCCATCCTCTCTGGGGGGTGATTTCTCGCTTTCTGTCTCTCTCCGTCATTCTGGCAAGCGCATGTGCCCTATAGCAAAACGATGTGCCCTATAGCAAAAACCTCTCCAAAAAAAGAAAAAAAAATAGGGGTTTATCGGCTTCTAGTTCTGGCAGCTGGAAAGCCCAAAGGCACGAGGCCGACAACACAGGCAATGATGGAAGCAGGGAGGATGGCAGAGAGACGTGGGGGCCACTCTTTGTTTTACAACCTGTTCTCACCTGAGCTAGCTCCTCACGAAAGCTCGGAATCCCTCACTCCGTCTCATGAGACTGCACTGATCTGTTCAGGAAAGCGATGGCCCCGTGATCCAAATGTCACTTATCAGGCCTCTCCTCCTAAAGGGCTTACCACCTCTCAATGCCATCACACTGGGGACCAGACTCCAAAGCATGAACCCTTATGGCACAAACTACTGTCTAAACCAGAGCAATATTCTATCATTCGACAAACTGACTTTATTTAACCAATTCCCTCTGATTCTACAATTCATTTGTCCCCACAATAGTTTTTATTGATTTATTTATTGAGAGAGATTTTTGCTATAGGGCTCATGTGCTTGCCAGAGAGACAGAATGTGAGAATGACCTCCTAGCAGGGATGGCCACAGTGCAATCCCTTCTCCTCCAGTCACCTCCTGGGATTTTGGGCTCACACACGCTCATGCCCTGTGTGAATTTTAAGCCACCGGGTCCAGGACTTGAACTCGGTCAGCTACATGGGAGTTTAGTGATGTAACCATTATGCCATCTGCTGGTCTTGCCCACAATAGTTTTTAAATTAATTGATTTCTTTCATGAGAGAGTGAGAGACAGAGACAGGTACCCAATGGGGTCTTTTTTTTTGAGAGGTTTTCGCTAGAGGGTGCATGCAATCGCCAGAAAGGCGGAGGGAGACAGAGAGATAGAAAGCGAGAAATCACCCCCCGGGGGGATGGCCATGCTGCAATCCCTTCTCCTCCATT
>NW_006160208.1:0-8325 GCF_000334495.1 Tupaia belangeri chinensis | reverse complement strand
CACGCACACACATCCGGCGTGAGTTTAAGCCATTGGGTCCAGGACTTAAACTGCGGTCGACTATGTGGGAGTCCAGCGACATAGCCATTACGCTAACTGCTGGTCCTCCCCAATGGGGTCTTCACACTATGATCCATCCCTCGTCTCCGTCAACCCAGCTCATGGGTGCATGTGTGTGCACCTGGCATGTGCAAGGAGGCCCCAGGATGCAAACACAGGATCTTTCCCACGTGGGGCCAGTTGCATTCGTGCTGTGCCACCACCTGGTCCCAATTCCCCCGATATTTTTTGTTGTGCATAATAATAGCACCTGGCTGAGAGCCGACATTTAATATTTGCTAAATGAATCAACATCTCAGAGAACATTCTCAAACAAAAATCTTTGTATGTCTACTTTTTTTTTTGTGGTTAGGAAAAATGTTCTTACAAGTTAAAGTGTTGGGTCAAAGCCTGTATTTGTTTTTTAATGACTCTTGATACATATGGCCAAATTGCCTTTCAAAAATGTTGTCAAAATTATAACTCTGCCAGCAACGTATAAATACAAACCTTTACTGTACCAATGGTAATATTGTAATTTTTAAAGCGTGCATTAGCATTTGTAAAAAGTTCCCATGGGGACAGGGAAGTAGTAGTTAATGGGTCTCATGAAAGTCGGGCAGACAATGGTAACCTGAAGGAAAATAGATCTCAGAGCTGAACAGAGTGTCGATGCCACAAGACGTGGATGCAAAAGGTTGAGAAAGACAGTAGAATGATCCGTAGATTCTGCCCGAGATAGAGCATAAGTTAGGATTCTTTCCTGTAAGTGACAAGAAACCCACTCAGACATAACAGAACTTCCTTGTAAGGACATGGTGCCACTCAGGTTCAAAGCCAAGGACCAGGCTCTAGAAACACTGGGAGCAGCCTCAATTGGGGATCCAAGAGGTAGAAAGGAATGTACAGTGTCTCCTCGGAACCCCACCTTCAGGGGTGTCTGTTTTCCTGTCATTGTTTAAGGTTCAAATTCCATGCAGAAGAGTCAACATGGTCTACTTTTGAGTCAAGCATCCATCCTGTGACCGAAGGCAGGGAGTCACTTTGATTGACTGTCCTACCAACAAGAGGGAGGAGATGATTTAAACAAATACCAGGCATGTGCAAAGTCATGGTGGACCTCTCCATTGGGGGGTTCATGGCAAGAGGGGATACAGAGATGGAAATTTGGGACAGGCCAGAGATACAGTTTCCCATAGTTAGCAACTCCTACTCGAGTTTGGGGATTTCATTAAACACAGGGTTAGCTCCTTTCTAAGACGAGGGGCAAGTGGGCAGGAGAGAGACAGACATCTCTGTCCTTGGCCTTGTTAGGATCCTGGCCTCGTGTCTTCTAGCTTCTATCACACAGTCTTTACCGACTTTACTGCCGATGTGGCAGACAGCTGATTACGAACATCTGCGACTTCCTCGCTCATGCCATGCGTTGCTTCTGGGAGTAGCTGCCCATCCCGAGACAAGATTTCCCAGCCCATGTGCACTGGGTTGGGTCCTGTGACTCCACCCATGGCAATACCTGATCCAGGATTGTTTCTTTTTTTCTTTTTTTGGAGAGGTTTTTGCTATAGGGTGCATGCACTCTCCAGAAAGACAGAGAGAGATAGAAAGCGAGAAATCACCCCTCCAGGGCAATGGCCACACTGCAGTCCCTTCTCCTCCATTCTCCTCTCGGGATCCTGGGCATGCATGCACACGTGCCCAGCGTGAGTTTAAGCCACCGGCTCCGAGACTCAAATTGCAGTTGACTACATGGGAGTTTAGTGACATAGCCATTACACTAACTGCTGGTCCTCGAGCCAGGGTTTTTTAGAAGCACATGTGCTGGGACCCTGAATTACCTGGGGAAAGTTTCTGCCAACCAGGAACACTCAAATTGGACTGGGATGTGAGTGACAAGTACACTTTAAATTTGTTGCACCACCGATCTTTTGGGGCTTATTTGTTACTGCAGCTAATTACTAACCTCCTAAATACCTGTAGGTACTTGTTTAAAATGTCTGAGAAGAGTTAAATGAGCACTGGGTGACAAGAATCCCAAAGAGTTCCACAATAACATGATTCCTAAAAACATAGGCAATAACCCCCAAATTCCACCTCTAGGTATATACCCAAGAGGAATGAAAACATGTGGCCACGCGAAAACTTGCACATGAATGTCAGAAGCACTGTATGTAAGACCAAAAGGTGGATACCCAAATGTCCCTCATGGAATGGAAACATAAAATGTGGTATATCCATACAAAATGATTTGGCAATAAAAAGGGATGAAGTTCACGCTGTACTATGGGTGAACCTTGAACGCCTACGCTAAGTGAAAGACCCCAGTTACCAAAGACCACACGATTCCATTTGTAGGAAATGCCCCAATAGGCACATCTACAGAGACGAAATACATCAGTGGTTGCCTGAGGGGTGAGGAGGGAGAGGTGAGGAGATGAGTATGCACACGTGCCCAGCGTGAGTTTAAGCCACCGGCTCCGAGACTCAAATTGCAGTTGACTACATGGGAGTTTAGTGACATAGCCATTACACTAACTGCTGGTCCTCGAGCCAGGGTTTTTTAGAAGCACATGTGCTGGGACCGTGAATTACCTGGGGAAAGTTTCTGCCAACCAGGAACACTCAAATTGGACTGGGATGTGAGTGACAAGTACACTTTAAATTTGTTGCACCACCGATCTTTTGGGGCTTATTTGTTACTGCAGCTAATTACTAACCTCCTAAATACCTGTAGGTACTTGTTTAAAATGTCTGAGAAGAGTTAAATGAGCACTGGGTGACAAGAATCCCAAAGAGTTCCACAATAACATGATTCCTAAAAACATAGGCAATAACCCCCAAATTCCACCTCTAGGTATATACCCAAGAGGAATGAAAACATGTGGCCACGCGAAAACTTGCACATGAATGTCAGAAGCACTGTATGTAAGACCAAAAGGTGGATACCCAAATGTCCCTCATGGAATGGAAACATAAAATGTGGTATATCCATACAAAATGATTTGGCAATAAAAAGGGATGAAGTTCACGCTGTACTATGGGTGAACCTTGAACGCCTACGCTAAGTGAAAGACCCCAGTTACCAAAGACCACACGATTCCATTTGTAGGAAATGCCCCAATAGGCACATCTACAGAGACGAAATACATCAGTGGTTGCCTGAGGGGTGAGGAGGGAGAGGTGAGGAGATGAGTAACTGCGAATGGGAATGGAGTTTCTTTGGGGATGAATGAAAATGTTCTAAAATTCATGGTCGCATACCTCCGTGGATTGCACTGTATGCTTTAAATAGGTACATCGTGTGGCCCGGAAACTGTCTCAAAGCTGTTTACTATTGTTTTGTTTTGTTTTGTCTTAAAGAGAAACAGGGAATAGCAGCACACTGAGATAATGGTAAGGAGAGACAACTAAACCTGACAGGTCTCTCTTTCTAGCAACTCCTGTCCCATAAGGCAAAGGAAATACGAAGTGGTGACTTCCAAATGAAAACAGAGACATCGCCCGGCTCTAAATAGACAAACCCAGTCCTTGCTTCACAGAGGGCCGAGGACTCTCTGGGCTCCAGAGGATCACAGTGCTTTGTTTCTAAATAAACCATAAAGACCAGAGGACAGCAGAGCAGGGGCCAACCCCCAAAAGTTTCAGAAAGGCTGTATATACTTGCTGGTGAAAGTATTAAAAATAGAACAACCCAACCAGAGACATGTCACAAGAAACCGATGTGGAAAATGAGCCCGTTGATATAGGAGAACTGGGAGGGGACCCGTGCTGGCTCGGGGGGAGAAGCCAGGTTAGGAATCGTTGAGCTGACTTGGCACATGCCCATCAGAGGCTGAGAGTGGCAAACCTTTTTGGAAAGCATGAAGTGGTGGGGACGAGGGAGTGATGGTAACATGTCCTGCTGTGAGGCAATGCCACATAGGAAGGTTCCCAGTTCAGGTCCAGATACTTCCCTGAGTATGCTGGGTATGCATTTGCCCATAACCAGAGCTGGCTAGGCTAGGGGTGGATTGTGGTATTAACATCCTGTTGAGGGTTTGGGACCAGCAGTTGGCTTAATGGCTATGTCGCTGGATTCCCATGTAGCCGAACGTGGTTAGAGTCCTGGACCTGGTGGCTTAAACTCACGCCGCGTGTGTGCGTGCGTGCCCAAGATCCCGAGGGGAGAATGGAGGAGAAGAGATTGCGGCGTGGCCATTCCCCCTGGGTGGTGGTTTCTCAGTTTCTGTCCCTCTGTCTCTATCTCTCTCTCTCTTCCTGGCGTGTGTACACATCCTATAGCAAAAAACTCTCAAAAAAATAATAAATTAAGATCTCATTGAGGGTTCTCACTTGCTCTCATGTGTGCTTATGGGAGAAACAAATAAATAAATAAACTTTTTAGAAAGAAAAATGTAAAGTGCTCTCTGATGGAAGGTATGATTTAGGAAAATTAGTTTCATTGAATGGAAAGAGAAAAACAAAAAGAAGTCAAAGGGCCTTTCCAACATTTTACCCTGAATTCGTACATTGAAGGACCAGTAAGACGGCCGCAGTCATGATGCTGGCAAGAAACAGATCGTATTTGCCGGGAGGAATAAAAAGCTGCCGGTGTTGATGCCTTAAATTTGGGGAGGAGCTCTAGCTTGCCCCCAGTCAGCTTATCTGGAACCTCTGAACGTCTCCACCATCCGGGCCTTTGGATTTCAAAGCCGGTCTCTCTCCTGGCCCGGAGAACTCTGGTTTCTGAAGGTTGGGTCAGAACCCAGCTTAAGACAGGCTTGGAGGATAGATTTTCTGCTTTGTGGTGTCAGCAAATATTTCGGCATGCGCCAAGCTCCATATCTAAAGAAAGCGTGGGAGGTTTCTGGCAGAAGGGAGTGCGCCAAGCTCCGTATCTAGACAAGAAAGCGTGGGAGGTTTCTGGCAGAAGGGAGAGGCAGGTTGCACTGATGAGGAATTCCTGTGGATGAAAGCTGGAAAGAGAGGGACCCAGGTCAGTGTGGCTCCGACAGGCACGCGGTCTTCTTAGTCCTGTAGTTTTCCCTAAAGAAGGTCCTTGTCACTCCTTGGTGAAGACTCCCTTATCTTACTATGAGGGAAGGAGTGCGCGGGGTCTTTTTATTTATTTATTTATCTATTTTTAACCTTCCCGCACTCTGGCAGGTCTGGCGTTATTTTATAGATGAGGAGACTGGACCTGGGGATGTTGCTTCATGCCCTTAGACCCCCATTGTCAGCGAGCACCCCCAGGTTTATTGTCTTTCCATCACTCCCCATGGCCTCCTGAGAAAATGGCTTCCCCTTTTCCCCCTCGTCCCCCCCAATTTTTTTTCCCCTTGTTTCCTCAAGGGGTGAAATGATGGGAAGGAAATAACTGTTGTTACTATGTTTTGTAAGGTATTTCATGCCTCGGGCCCTCCTGAATTTTTTTGATGGGCCCAGGCTTTCTGACTGCCAGATATTTGTCTACGGCTCCCGTTATGGTGCAAGTAGGGAATCCAGTTGGGGTCGGTTCTCTTTGGGTATCACAGGTGCCAAACCAGGTAACGTGGGAGGAGGAGATGCGGGAGGATTCAGGGTCATCTTTGCCCACCAGGCCCCTGCTGGAAGATAACGCTCTTTGGTACTTGAGATTTTGTGAGGACTCCAGGGCAGTGGGCTTCCTTTTCTCCTGTGGCTGTCCTGGGACTCAGTCTGGAATCTTCTTGAAAAGGGAGCTGTGGGACCCTTGTACTGGAGGCAGGCCCATTTACGTGCTGCCCACAGGAGAAGCTGCTTCCTGCTCTAAGCCCAAAGTGCGACCCACAGGTCTCTCTGGGGGTGCTTGCCGTACTCAATCTGACCTCACACCGTTCCTCTGGTGTAAGTGGTTATTTTTTTCTCCTCTTGGCTACCGCAGTCTGCTGTCCCATAAATGGATATAAAGATTTTTGGTGTGTAGTTTGAAAGCAGAGTTCTAACACTGTATACATTTTATTTTTTTTAGATTTGTAGAATTATTGCCAGAGGGCACATGCACTTACTAGAGAGAGAAAGTGCCCCCATGGGGCATGGTCATTTCCTTTTCCTCCAGTCCTCCCCATCAGGATTTTGGGCATGCATGCACATGTACCTGGTGTGCTTTTCAAGCCACCAAAGTTGGAATTCAGATTGCGGTTGGCCGTGGAGGATCCACTCCCACTGCAAAGTGCTTAACCACTGTACTACCGGGCCAGCCCATGATACACAGTTTTGTTTTTTTTTTTTTTTTTTTTGCATGAGGGAGCCCTTTTCAGAATAATATTTTTAAATGCATCAAATAGAGTATGCGGAATTACAATGGAGAACCAATCATATCACTATCCAGCTCTCAAAATATCTTTATCTTTATCCACGATAGAGCACTTGTGCACTCAGGCGAGAGAGATGAACTTCCTCCTCAGTGTCTGGCCCTTCTCCCAGTCCCTCAGCCCCTCAGATCTTGGGCACTGGCACGCGTAAGTGGCGTGTTTCAGGTCGACCAGTTCAGAGATTCGAACCACCATCCCCATGTGAAGTCTGGCTTCTTTTGAGCAGGGCATTATCACCGTACCACAGAGCAGGCCCTATCAAAATATTTTTAAAGAGGGCCGGGTGGGGGGCACAGCAGTAATCCAATGCTCTGTCAGGCTAACCCTCACAGAAACGTTCCAGGTTCGCATCCAAAGACCTCCCTAAACACACCCTGCACACGCTTGCCTATGACCTGGGGCTGGCTGAGGCAGAGGGCTGATTGTAGCACGAAGACTCTACCCAGTCAGGAGTGTCTGTCTTGTTGTCTTTATCTCTGTCTCTCCTGCTCATGAGAAAAAGAAACTTTAAACATGTTTATTTAAAAAATTCATTCATAATAGAATATACATGTGCCTTTTTATTAATGCATTCAATAGCCAGATCGAGCACAGGTTTAATAACCACCATAATTTTGAAGTGGCGATAAGGGTAAATAATATTTCAAGATATTTGCAACACTGCTAATAGGATATGAAAATATCTGCAGTTTCTACTGGGAACGAACCACAGGAACTGATAATGCTACTGTGGTTCAGTACCCACATTTATAATTAAAGGGAATGCTAAGTTTCAGCTAGAGGTTAGTGAAAATAAAGATGTAATTGTTTTCCTACCCAGGGTTAGGCTCCCCCCGGAACTCACAGATCTCCTGAATCCCTATAATGGGAAAGCCTCACTTTTTCCTCACAGGAGTTTTTAGAGAAACAGCTAATTTGTGATTGTGGGTCTTATTTGCATTTTTTAGTTCTTTCCATTTCTTAAGTACTTTGAGTTTCCTTATTCATCTTCTCTGCTGTTTAAAAACTCCTTACTCAGTCTTTCTAATATCTTTCCTTTTTTAAGAATTATTTTATATAACTTTATTTATTTATTTATTTATTTAAATTTGACCAGAAAGGGACTGAGTGAGAGAAAGAGAGAGAGAAAGAAAGTGAGAAAGCAAGCTGCCAAGTGATTCAAACCGTGGTCAGCCATGTGGGAGTCCAGCACTCTTAACCTCCATGCCACCTGCCAGCCCCTAATACCCTTTCCTTTTTTTTTTTTTTTTTTTTTTGCCATAGGGTGCGTGTGCTCACCAGACAGACAGAGAGACAGACAGAAAGCGAGAAATCACCCCCTGGTGGGGATGGCCACGCTGCAAACCCTCCTCCTCCATTCTTCTCTTGGGATCTTGGGCACGCACGCACATGCGCCTGGTGTGAGTTTTAAGCCACCGGACTCAGGACTCGAACCGCGATCGACTACATGGGAGTCCAGCGACATAGTCATTACGCCAACTGCTGGTCCCCTAATACCTTTCCTTTTAAAAAGCCTTTCACAGGTCAGCGGATGCTATGAAGGTTCGACTCCCACATGGCCAATTATGTGTTTCATCCTGGACCTGGTGGCTTGAAAATCATGCCAGCCACGTAAGCATATGTGCCCCAAATCCTGAGAGGAGAATAGAGGAGAAGGGATTGTGGTGTGGCCATCCCTCCTGGAGGGTACTTTCTCACTTTCCCTCTCTTTGTCTCTCTGTTTCGGGTGAACATACTCACCTTCCAGCAAAAATTTAAAAAAATATAATCATAGATAAATAAAAAGTCTTTAACCTCTCTAAGTTCGGTTAATTCAACAAGAAATTCAAAGAGACACCTTTAGGGCTGAACAGTGGCACAGCAGTGGAGGCCAGCATTCTGTGAGGCTCGCTCACATGTGAAGGGGCTCAGTTCACATCCAGAGACCTCCCTGAGCCACTGGGCAGCCACCTGCCCCCTGGCTGAGGCTGGAGTG
>NW_006160207.1:435526-438935 GCF_000334495.1 Tupaia belangeri chinensis | reverse complement strand
TTATTTATTTATTTATTATTAAAACTATTTCTAGAGCAATTTCAGGCTCATAGCAAAATAGAGAGGAAGGTATAGAGATTTCCTATACACTATCTCTCCCTACTGCTCCCATGCACACATGCAGAGTCTCCTTTATTATCAACATCCCCCACCAGAGCGGTGCATTTATTGCAACTGATAAACCCATCGATGTATCATTATTACCAGAAGTCTGTAGTTTACATTAGGTTCACTACATTCTATGGATTTGAAGAATTATCAAGTGGCATATATCCATCATTATAGTATCATCTGGCGTATGCGCACTGCCCTAAAAATTCTCTATGCTTTGCATAGTCACCCAAATCCCCACACCCCATCCCTTTTTACTACTGATCTTTTTACCATCTTCGTAGTTTTGTCTTTTTCAAAATGTCATATAGTCGGAGTTACATGATATGTAGACTTTTAGGATGGGATTCTTTCACTTAATAGGCATTTCGATTTCTTTCCTGGGTTTTTCTGTCTTAATAGCACATTTCTTTTTAGCACGGAATAATATTTGATTGCCTGTATATACCTGCTTATTTGCCAGTTCTCCTACTGAAGGACAATTGGTTGCTCCCAAATTTGGCAGTTATGAGTAAATCTGGAGACATTTGTATGCAGATTTTTGTTTAGATTAAAGTTTTTAACTCACAAGGGTAGATATCAAGGAGCACTATTGCTGGATCATATGATAAGAGTATTCTTGGTTTTGTAGGAAATTTCCAAACTGACTTCCAAAAAGACTATACTATTTTGCTTTCCCACCAGCAGTGAAGGAGAGTTCCTGTTGCTCCTCATCCTCATTAGCATTTGGTGTTGTCGGGGTTCTGAATTTTTGGCCATCCTAATAGGTGTGTGGTGGTATCTATTGTTTTAATTTGTACTTTCTTGATGACATACGCGAAACATCTTTTCATATGCTAATTTTCAATGGTATGTCTTCTCTCTTTTTTTTTTTTGGGGAGATGTTTTTGCTATAGGGTGCGCGCACTTGCCAGACAGAC
The DNA here is from genome assembly GCF_000334495.1 of Tupaia belangeri chinensis. Classification (NCBI taxonomy): domain Eukaryota; kingdom Metazoa; phylum Chordata; class Mammalia; order Scandentia; family Tupaiidae; genus Tupaia; species Tupaia belangeri. The sequence goes on along the minus strand of NW_006160207.1, from coordinate 437,904 downwards.
GGAGAGAGACATAGAGACAGAAAGCAAGAAATCATCCCCCAGGGGGGATGGTCACGCTGCAATCCCTTTTCCTCCATTCTCCTCTTGGGATCTTGGGCACGCATGCACACACGCCTGGCGTGAGTTTTAAGCCACCGGGTCTGGGATGTGAACCGCGGTCGACTACGTGGGAGTCCAGCGACATAGACATTACGCTAACTGCTGGTTCCTGGTATGTCTTCTCTAGTGACATATCTATTAAGGTTTTTTCTCACTTATTTAATTGAGTTGTTTGTTTTCTCATACTAAAATTTGAGAGTTCTTTGTATATTTGTATAACAGTTTTTTTAAAATCAGATTTGTCTTTTTAAATATTTTTCTTATAGCATGTAGCTTCTCTTCTCATTCTCTTAACATTGGGTTTCTCAGAGCAGATGTTTTTGATTTTAATGATGTTCAGCTTATCAAAAATTTCTTTCACAGATTGTGTCTTTGGAATTTTGTGTCTAAAAAGTCATTGTCATACCCAGATCATCTGAGTGTTCTTCTTTGTAATATTCCAGGAGTTTTAAAGTTCTGTTGTTTTACATTTAGGTGTGTGACCTGTTTTGAAGGATGTAAGTTTTGTCTAGAATACCATCTGCATCTCCTGGATAGCCTGAGGCAGGACTGGATGGGGTGTTGGCCACTGACCTACTGATGTAGTCTTGAAGGCCAGGCCTCGGGGCTAAATGGTACAAGCCTGGTGTGGGGCCCTAGTCCCGTGAGGGAGCTGAAGAGAGGGCGGCGAAGGGCTGGCCCAGAGGAGAGCCTTGACTGAGGAAGTAAGCGAATAAATGGAAAGAAAGAATTCTCTGATACACTTCCAGACCTGGCATGAGCTGTTATTTGTTCCACTGAGAGCCAGGAGTGGGCTCACCATGCAGCAGGAGGGGGCAGGCCTGATTAGGAGAGAGCCTCGGTACTGGTCAGGCGGCAGCACACCAGCTGAATCCTGACCTGCTGAAGGGACATTGCTCTTTGTTCAAGGGCAAGCTTGCTCTATGGTACTTTCCCTGGTGGATTCTGTACGACTGTCCCTCAGGTAGGACAAAGGTCCCCGAGTTCTTGGGGGTGTGCCTGGTCAGTGAGGAAGGGCTCAGGAGGAAGCGTTTCTGAGGTGGCTGTGCCCACTGGTCAGGGCTCAGCAGGAGACGGAGGCTGAGGAAGAGTGACCACAGCCTCGGGGACTGTTCAGGGAGGGCCTCTCTTGGTGGCAGGGACACAGCTCAGCAGATGGGCTGTTTGCTCCTCCACGGTGTTCAGTCCCTGGCAGTTAGGTGGCCTCATAGCTAGTTCTGTCCAAAAAATAGAAGCAGAGATCAGGTCACTTCGGGGCTGAGGCAGCTAGAACCCCGCAAATGATTCTTGTTTCTGGCTTCCTGGTGTGGGGGCCGAGGAGGCTGTGAGGACACTGTGGGTTCCATGTGGTGGAGCCCCACCCATGTGTGACAGGAGCCCTCCCTCGCCATCTCTCACGGACATGTGGTGAGTGAGGTACACTCCCGTTGTTCTCAGTCCCTGAATCTGCAGGTGTGTCAGCACAGCACAAGCTGAGCCTAGCCTAATGCACCTTCTAAAGGAAAGAAAACCACATCCATTATCGGGTTAATTATCTATCATATGATGTGTTACCCAAAAATGTAGTACCTTGAGCTAATGGGGTGCATTGTCTCATGGGTCCTGGGGGTAGGAGCCAGGTGTGGTTTATCTGGGGCCTCTGGCTCTGGGTCTCACTGACTAAAATCGGAGTGGACTGGGGCGGCCATCATGTCACAGCTCAGCTGGAAGGACGTGCTCCAAGCTCCCTGGGTGGGTGCTGACAGCCACAGTTTCTCTGGCTGTTCACTGAGGGCCTCAGTTCCCCTCTGACTGTGCTGCCCTCAGTTTCCTGCCACGTGGGCCTCTCCACAGTTCAGATAATGTGTATCTGGCTTTAAAAGAGTGAGCGAGAGTCAGAGAAGGAGAGTGTGTGATCAAGCTGGAAGTCTTCTATTATGTGGCTGTTATGTGACATCACCACATCTGCTGTATTTTACTTGTTAGCTGCAAATCACTGGGTGCACCTCACAGTCCATGGAAAGCTGTGAAGAGGAGGAGGGAGGGGTCTTTGGGAGCCACTTTAGAAGCTGCTTCCTAACGTCATATACTTAAATAGGCCAGAAAGTGTGCTAGATGCTTTTAATCCACAATCTCATTTTCCCTTGTTTTAAAAAGTTAATTTTTAATTTTTTAAAAATTGTTGTACCACCATTTGGCCCCTTCTAATTTTTTCCTTCCTTCCTTCCTTCCTTCCTTCCTTCCTTCCTTCCGTCCGTCCGTCCTTCCTTCCTTCCTTCCTTCCTTCCTTCCTTCCGTCC
>NW_006160207.1:431397-435487 GCF_000334495.1 Tupaia belangeri chinensis | reverse complement strand
TTTCTTTCTTTCTTTCTTTCTTTCTTTCTTTCTTGCTTGCTTGCTTTCGTTCTTTCTTTCTTTCTTTCTTTCTCTTTCTTTTTTTCTTTTGGCAAAGGACATGTGCACTTGCCAGAGAGAAAGAGAGAGAGAGGGAGAGAGAGAGAGAAAGTGAGAAAGCATCCCCTGACGGATGAAGGCACCATAACCTCCTCTCCTCCAGGCTCCTCTTGGTGCCTCTCTGTGCACGCACACAGGCCTGCCATGCTTTTCAAGTCCCCAGGTCCAGGACTTGAATCACACAATTGGCTGTGTAGGATCCAGCTGCTTTACCCACGATTCCATTTGGCTGGATCAAAATTTTAAATTTCTTCTGAGAGAGAAAGTGAAAAGTGCATCCCCAACCGGGTTCTTACGTTGCTGTCTACCCTGTCTCGGTTTGTCTGAGTCACGCCCATGTGCATGTGACTAGCATGTTCCGGAAGGCCCTGGGGAGAGCCCAGCACCTTCCCCATGTGGGTCTAGTTGTGTTATGGCTGCGCCACCATCTGGCCCTAATCCACAATCTCATTAATTCATCTAGTGAAGAAACTAGTATGAAGATAAACTGTTTTAAGTAATCTATTCACGATTGCATTTCTCTAGAACCAGGACTTGATCCCAAACTTGCTTCAAATTTGTTGTAGTAGGCTGCTTTCCTAATCACGAGATTATATTACATGGCTCTGATTTTAAAATAAAAGTCATATGCTCCTCTTATCGTCATGGAGAAAACACCTATGTCTCCTGTTCCCAATATTCTAGGTGCTCGCAGCGCTGAGGCCAGGAGCTCTGGAATGAACGATTCTAGAGCCCAGTCTTCTCAGAAGAGGATCCGAGGAGGTTCCGCCTTGTTCCATGTGGAGAAGAATCCAGGAGAAGATCTAGGAGCAGAGCTGGAGGAGATCACATGGTCCTTTGGCATTCCATCAGGCTACAGGGAAATGCTGCGAGTCCATCGGGGGGCAGACGCTCCAACCTGGCTCGGCCTTCGGGACAAGTACGGGCAGAGGGTCCAGGTGCCCAGCGTGACATCCCTGAGGATCGAGAACCTGATCTCTGAGGACAGTGGGCGGTACTGGGCTCAGGTCACCCTAAGTGGAGGAAGAAAATGTGACCAGGATTTCTTCCTCACTGTCTGTGGTAAGTGACACGCTCTCTCCCCAGTTTTAGGGCTCGTTGTCCTTGGTCCCTAGAAGTGTCACATAGGTCCCATTTTCAGGCTTCCATTCAGACACCAGCCTTCATTCTCCATTTTCTTCCCTGTAAACAGGGCTATTATATTCAGATAGAGGAGCTGAGATTTGCACTGGGGAGAAAAGCAACTTCAGTGTTTGGGGAGAGTAAAGGGAAATTGGCAGAAGAGAAAATTTTTACAGTCACATGAATTGTTCCTTGTGGAACCAGAGTCATATAATTTATGCATTAGTTTTCTGTTGGTGCTGTAACAAATCACCACAAATTAGCCTAAGACATAATAAATTTCTGATTTCATTGTGGTGTAGGACAGAGGTCAGATGCATATTTCCCTGGGCTACACTCCAAGGGTGGGCAAGGCGTGTTCCTTCTTGAGCACTCCAAGGGAGAAGGCATTTCCTTGCCTTTCCCACTGCTAGGGCTGCCTGCATTCTCAGAGCCCTGCCCTCCATCTTCAAAGGCACCAACATGGGGTTGAGTGCTCACATTGCATCTCTCTAACTGCCCTCTTCCTTCCTTCTTTTACTTTTTTTTTGGAGAGGTTTTTGCTCTAGGGCATGTGTGCTTGCCAGACAGACAGAGAGACAGAAAGCAAGAAATCACCCCCCAGGGTTGATAGCCAAGCTGCAATGCCTTCTCCATTCTCCTCTCAAGATCTTGGGCATGCACACACATACACACACACACACACATATACACACACACACACATATACACACACACACACACACACAGATGAATTTAAGCCACCAGGTCTGGGACTTGAACCGAAGGACACAGGAGTTCAGCGCCAGCCATTACGCTAACTGCTGGTCCTCTTCCTTCTTTTACTTTTAAGGACCCTTGTGATTGATTACATTGTTCCCATATAGACAATCTAGATTTAATTAAAACAAGTTTTTGTTTGTTTGTTTGTTTTTAGATTTTTGCCACAGGACATGTGTCCTCAGGAGAGATAGAGAGAAGGAAAGTGAGAAATCACCCTCATGGGGGTTGGCTACACTACAATTGTTTCTTCTTTAATCTCCTCTCGGAATATGGTCATGCATGAACATGTGCCCTGTGTGTTTTTCCAGCTGCCAGGTCTGAGACTTGAACCGTGCTGTCAACCATGTATGATCCAGCCCGTTAACCACCACACCACCTGCTGACCCATATTCAGAAGAATTTTAAAGTCAGTGCTTAGCAACCTCAATTCTATCAGCTATCTTAATTCCCCTTTGCCATGTAACCTAACACATTTGTATATTTTGAGAGTTAACACATGGACTGTTTGGTGAGGAAGAGGGGGATTGCTCATCTGTTTACCACAATTTAGAAACCCACGTGTGTCTAGTCCATCCTGCCCCCCCTCTCCTCACTCATCTCCATCCAGTGTCAGCCTCACTCACCCAAGAATCTTCAAATCCAGCTCTCAAAGTTTCCATATCTGTAGGGGAAATCTGCTCTGCAACACTTCTCAGAAAGCACATTAACCAACTCTCTTTTTTTGTTGGTGAGATTTTTGCTATAGAGTGTGTGTGCTTGCTGGAGAGACAGAGATAGAGAGACAGAAAGCCAGAGGATTATGGCCATGCCATAAGCCCTTCCCCTCCATTCTTCTCTCAGGATTTTGGGCGTGCCTGCACACACACTTGGCATGAGTTTTAAGTCACTGTGTCTGGGACTTGGACTGTGGTTGACTACATGGGAGTCCAGGGATGTAGCCATATGCCATCTACTGGTCCCTCTTTCTCTTTTGACTATAGGACATGTGTGCTTACTGGAGACAGTGAGAGAGCATAAAATTGAAAAAGTGCCCCCCAAGAGCAATGGTCATGCCACAATCATTTCTCCTCCATTCTCCTCTCAGGGTTTTGGGTATGCACATATGCCTCACATGTTTTCATTTTTCTTTTCTATTATTTTTTAGGTTTCTGCCATAGGACAGGTGAGTTCACTGGAGAGACAGAGAGAGACAGTGAAAGTGAAAGTGAGAAATGACCTTCCAGGGGGATAGCCATGCTACAATCCCTTCTCCTCCATCGTCCTCCTGAAATTTTGGGTACACATGCACAGTGCATGGAGTGTCTAGCAGCTGGATCCAGGACTCAAACCATATTTGGCCATGTGGCAGTCCAGTGCCTAAACCTTTATACCATCTGCTGGCCCCCACCTGGTATGGTTTTCGAGATACTGGGCCTGGGCTCTAATGGTTCACTCAGCCATGTGGGATCCTGCTGCCTTAACCACTACACCATCTACTGCCTCCAATGCTCTCATACCGTAAAGTCCCTGTCTGCATAGGGAAATATCCTGCTATAGAGAGGGTGTTACAGCGTGAAGTCCCCCATGTGATGTCCAAGACTGGCTTGTAAATGTGCCTCCCTCCTCTCCCTGTCTGCTCCACAAGTTCAGGGGCAAGTTCTAACACACTCGGAGCTGTCGGTCCCAGTCACTCCCACCACCTCTCCCACAGGTGTCTCTACTTCTGGGGGCCTGTGGCCTTTCTCTGGCCTCCCAGAGCTGGCTTGCTGTCCTCCCCACCATGGCTGGGCAGTTCCAGGTGTCCTCTCAGCTAGGGACACAGGGCGAGGACCCCCTACCAGGACAAGCCCTTCTGTCCCAGACTTCTTTCCCTCCCAGGATCAACCCCAATTTCTTAGAAATAATCAGTCCTGGAAGGTGGAGTCTGCCTTGTTTCGTTGTGAGAGATTTTAGACTTGTTTAACCTGGTGAAATTCTGGAGAGCTGAACTCAGTGGCTCTCTCCTTAGTGTCACTTGCTATAGGTTTAGCTTTGGGGAAACTGTCTCATGTGTAAGACCCTTGACCTTCCTTGTAGAGAGCGTGCCAGGGCCTTGGCGAGATAACAGATGAGGAAGTGCAATGTGTCA
>NW_006160207.1:423227-431187 GCF_000334495.1 Tupaia belangeri chinensis | reverse complement strand
GGTAGCAGTGGATTCTGAGGGCTCTGGGCTCTTGCCCTGGCCATGCATATTCGCACCACCTTCCACGTGCTCACCCCACATGGAAGTCTAAGGGGCACACCCAACGTGTTTCTGCCTTTACATGTCTTTTATATCCATATCCTTTTCTCCACACCCTTTCCCCCACTGATCCAGGCAATAGGCATTGTGTTTCTCCTTCCTGAGATGGAGAAACATCTGGAAAACATATAGGACATCTGGAAAACATATAGTCTTTCTTCCAGACTCTGGGGGGCCCTCCTGGAAGACCTGTGTACAAGCTGTAAGACCCTATTGCAGGTACAACCCTTCTGTTTACCTGTTGACATACTCTGATTGTCCCTCTTGGATGATGAGTTCCTCAGGACACTGACACCATCCTGCTCATCTCAGTGTTCCTGGCACCAAGCAGGAGGAACTTGGTGCTATAGTTTCAATATTTCTACCAAGACTCATGTTGAAATTTAATTGCCATTGTGATGGTATTAAGAGTTGGAACTTTTAGTAAGTGATTAGCTCATGAGGGCTCTGCTCTCATGAGTGTGTTAATGGGGGGGATGGGCTAGTTATGGCAGGAGTGTGGGCTCTTGATGGAAAGGTGAAGCCCAGACCCCTTCATTCTGCCTCACATGATTTCTTGCCCTTCCACCTTCTGCTACAGTATCATGCAGCCTGATGTCCCTTGATAGGTGCTAGGACCGTGCTCTTGGACTTGGACTTTCTTTGCAAGCCAAGTCATAGTTTCTTTGTAGATTACCAAGTTGGTGGCATTCTATTACTAGCAGCAGAAAATGGACTAGGGCACTCGGTAACCTGTTGAATGAATGAACTTGCTATGTTCTTTCTTCTTCCCCTCTTCCCCTCTTCTCCTCTGCTAGAGAAATTTCTATCCCCCCTTGTCAATGAGCATCTCAAGTTCTCTTCTGTTTTAATCTGTCCTCACTCTTTCTGTATCACAGAAAAAAGTGCACATGAACAGGCCGTAGTTGGACCCCTGCAATGCATCATAAAATCTTCTCTGGTTGTACTGTTGATCCTGGTGGCTGGACTGTTTTGGAAGACTTGTGAGAAGAAGACTAAGACAGTAAGAGGCAGGTTGTACTGTTCTTTCCAGGCCCAGATACCTCCTTTCCCCAATGGTTGCCTTTTTCCTGGATTTTCCTGTTCAGGGAGTGGGCCTTGCAGAAGGAATGGTAGTTATGGCCATGGCCTTAGGGTTCATGGCACTGGGAAGGGACACAGGTTTTCAACCACAGATTACAGCTTCGTTTGTGTGTTTCTCAGATGCAGAATTATAAGAAGACTACAGGGCAACGGCAGTAACATCTATGGAAATCTGATGGAGTAGGAGTCTCAGAGGGTAAGAACAAAGTGAGAACTGGGAGCAGTGGGCAGCCCAGGTTCCTCATTTCCCAGTCCTGGGCCCCCCTACTCAGGAATCTGCCCTTACTCACCTCATAGCCTCTATCGATTTCTGGATAATCAGTCGTATTTACTAAGAAAATGCACAATTGGGGCAAGTATTGTGTTAGCTGTTATGGGGGAATTCCTGAGCAGGGCATGTCAACAGGCACTGTTTCTGTGTGAATTCCCTGGGCCCTGCTGTATCCCCAGCTGTTTCAAGAGCCCTCTGTCTTACATTCCCAGGGTATCAGTGAACAACAGCTGGAAGAAGAGGAGCTTCTCGCTACTATCTACACGGAGATCCATAGACCAGCTCAGGCCATGAAGATCATTTAATTGGAGGAAGCAGGAAAAATCCAGCACTCCTGGGACACCTTCACTTTGAGCTTGAAACCTGCATACATCTGCCTGTACCGACTTCAGTCCAGCCCTAGCTCCTGCTCTGCATTACCCTTACTGTGGCCACAGTTTCCTGGGAAGCAGTGGTCCTATCATTTCCTTGGCTCCCTCCAGCAGCTGCCCAGACACAGAAACTGTATAAGTGCTGATCGTGCTCTGGTGGATGGAATTAGGACCTGGGTTTCGGATGATGAGTTGCGGGTAATGGCTATAGCATGAGTAGGTGGGAGCCTATAGTGGAACTGACCCAAGACTTCCTTTGTAGACCTTGTGTAGGGCTCCTATTGAGGTGCCAGTGTGTGTGTATGTGTGTATGTGTATGTGTGTGTGTGGGGGGGTGTGGCCACAGTTTCCTGGGAAGCAGTGGTCCTATCATTTCCTTGTCTCCCTCCAGCACCTGCCCAGACACAGAAACTGTACAAGTGCTCATCATGCTCTTGTGGATGGAATTAGGACCTGGGTTTCGGATGATGATTTGCGGGTAATGGCTACAGCATGAGTAGGTGGGAGCCTATAGTGGAACTGACCCAAGACTTCCTTTGGAGACCTTGTATAGGGCTCTTACTGAGGTGCCTCTGTGTGTGTGTGTGTGTGTGTGTGTGTGTGTGTGTGTGTGTGTGTGGTGGGGGGGAGCATCTAGTCCCCATTATTCCCATTAGCCAGTAAAGGTCACATTATACCTTCCTTAGCCAGTGGCCCCAAGCCCACCTTCCTGTGGAGTAGGAAGAAGAATTTGTACTATCTCAAGCCATTTTCAGCTTTCTGTTTACCAGAGAGTGAACTCAGAAGCCCACAGTCAGGAGTTATCTTCTTAGGAAAGCAGCTTCAGGTCTTCTTCTGTCCTGGGATAGGGTACTTGTGGTGAGAGTGGATGTGCAGTGTAACCTCATTCCTCCTGGTGTAGGTACTGCGGCCTCTGATAGGTGAAGCTCATGAGAAAATCTGATCCAACTATCTCTAGCCTCTTTCTATTCCTTTCTTTTTATTTTTCATTTTAGTGTTATTCAGCACTGTTACAGAATACACTGCATGCTACGTAACACACTGTATAACCTTCTAGCAGTAGACGACCATAACTGAGTTATTTTTCATCAATCAAGAAACTTTCTTAATCAGTGTTCTCCAAATCCTTTGACACATAGTGACAATTAACTCCCAAGATGTGCCTGTCTCTTTCCATCAAATGTTGCTGGTTTGTAAAAATGGCAACCCTGTTTTCCTTACCCCGTTCATGAACTTGTGCATGTACACACGCAGTGGTCAGTCTGGGAATGACCGAGCACACGCCCATAGCGGCAATCCCAGGGAGAACCTGGAACCACATTTTGGCACTGAAATCCTGCTTTCGTCTCCAGCCTCTACTGGTAACCCTCATCCTGGCTGACCCCAAATCCTAGATTGTTTTCCTTTCTGTTCGCTTTTATCTCTCTCCCTAGAGTTGGTAATTCCCTCTCCCCGTTCCTCACTACCAGCCCTACATGTTGAATCCTACTGTCCTGTCCAAAGCTCTCTTCCAATGTCCCATTCCTGTAGGTTTAGAAATGGTCTCTCCCACATCAGATCTTTACGTACACCATGGATTTAAGGCCTCTGTCACAGTCCCTGGATTGGAGTCATGAGTCTTCCTGTTGGGCTAGCCTGCAGTTCCCTCAGGATTGTTGTGGGGCTGTAGGAAGCTGAAGAACAAGAGATTCAGACCTTTCAGTATGAAGAGTCTGAGTCACCTTCTTCCACTCATCCCACTGGTGCCCACAAAGCGAGATGCACAGCTCAGAGGTTAGGAAGCAAGGGTGAGCATCTTTACCTCCCAATGACCCTGTCTGGCTCAGAGGTCCAAATTGGAGATATCTTCACCTCATTTCCAGTATCTGATTGCCTGAGGACCTTGTGGAGTCTGCACCATGGTATATGAAGTCTTCTTCCTCTCTTGGGGGCCTTACCTTCTTTCAGCCTCTGCCTCCTGCCTTGGGCCTCAGCTCTTCCATCAGAGATGGACTGATTTTATTTTTATGAGCTTCTTTACCTTGTTGGGAGGCCTAAATTCCTAGGACTATTGTTTTCCTTTCAATTCATCTCTGCTCAACTGCCTCATCTTTGACATCAGATAAGAAAGGTCTGAGCAGGGTCTATGCTAAACACTTGAGTATGATGGCATCTGCTGCATGGCAGGTGGGTGAGGGAGAAGGTGGAGGATCCGTAACAGGAGGCTCCATCCCTGCCCTCTTCCCCCTGGTTGAGCAGAAAGCTGAAGGTACATGAGATGCCTTCTCAGTCATAGGTGGACCTCAGTAGTCATCAGCCTCAAAGCAGTGTAAAATATGACCAAGCAGTGTTCCTTACCACCCTGCCTGAGGCTGAAAACAAAACAAAAAAGCAAACTAACAAAGAAATAGGAAGGAATTGGGCTTTCAAATCTCCCTGGACCAGTTTTAACCCAAATACTTTATTCTATCTTCTTATTCTTACAAGAGTCCTCAGGGTACATACTGGTAACTGATATCCCAAACTACAAATAGTTGGTGGCAGAGCAATTTCCTGTCTTTCCTGTTACCACTGCAGATCCTGGATTCTGGACTTTTCAGATGGGGATATCCTTTAGTTCCTCTCCCAAGGATCCTGTCCTCTGACATCTGTGCCTTGCTCTGACTAAGCTCACTGAAGACGGAGCAGCTGGTGTTTGAAAGAGGAGCTTTCTTGTAAGTGGACAGTGGGGAGTCTCGATGGGGTGGGAGATCTGGAATGAGGAACCTTATACGCTGGTTTAGAACAGATAAGCATAGATGTTCTTTTATCTTTGTCTAGGTTCCTTTTTTTCATAGAAGACATGTCTGGGATTTCACTCATGTTCTCAAATCTGCTACCTCTCTGCAGTATAATGTCTTTCAGTAGGTATTTTTTTTTGAGAGAGTTTTTTTTTTTTTCTTTTTTGCTATAGGGTGTGTGCGCTCACCAGACAGACAGAGAGAGACAGAGGACCGCAGTTTGAGTCCTAGACCCAGTGACTTGAAATCATGGTGCGTGCTTGTGTGTGCATGCCCAAGGTCTCAAGAGGAGAATAGAGGAGAAGGGATTGTGGCATGTCCATCCCCCGGGGGATGATTTCTCACTTTCCATGTCACTGTTTTTGTCTCTCTCTGGCGAGTGCCTTTAGCAAAAAAACCCAAAAAAAAAAAAAAAAAAAAGCAAAAGAAAAAGAAAAAAGAAAAGTCTTATTGGTAGGTGAAGACTTACTCCTGACATTTTAAAAAATTTTATTTAACTTTATTTATTTATTTTAACTTGATCAGAGAGGGACAGAGAGAGAAAAAGGAAGAGAGAGAGAAACTGAGAAAGCAAGCTGCCAGGTCCAGGACTAAACCTAGGTCGGCCATGTGGGAGTCCAGCACCCTTAACCACCACGCCACCTGCCTGTCATTTTATTAACTGTTTTCTGTTTTTTTTTTTTTCTTTCTTTCTTTTGTTCCTTTCTTTATATTGTTTATTTTTGGAGTTTTGTGATTTTCTCTAGTGCTAAGATTTGATTCCTTTTTCTTTCTGATTTGTTTATCTGCCCTATCAGGACCTTTTATATTTTTTATGATGGTAATTATCAGCCTTTTGTTTTCAGATATAGAACTCACTTAAGCATAAAGCTGATCTAGTGATGATAAATTCTCTTATACTTTGTTTATCTGGGAAAGACTTCATTTTTCTCTTCATTTCTGAAGAATAATAGCTTAGCTGGGTTATGGTGTTCTGAGCTGGCAGTGTTTTTCTTTCAGTATTGTGAATGTTTCATCCTGTTCTCTTCTGGTGCCTAAGATTTCTGCTGAGCAATCTGCTGTTAGCCTGGTGTAGACTCCCTCATATGAGAGTGTGTAGCTTGATGCTTTTCTTTTGATGCCTTAAGAATTCTTTCTTTGTCTTTGTCTTTTGACAGTTTGACTATAATATGCTTTGAAGGGGATCTTCTTGGGTCAAATCTGTTTAAAGACCTTTGAACTTTCTGAATGTGGATGTCCATATGTCTCCCAAGACTTTACAAGTTTTCAGGTATTAGTTCTTTAAATAGTTTGTCTATACCTTTCCCCATATTGTCTCCTTTTGGAACTGCCATATTATGAATATTTGTTTGCTTAATGATACCCCGTAGGTCTGGTAGGCTTTGTTTATTCTTTTTTGTTCTTTATTTTATTATTGTATTTTGTCTGACTAGGTTTTTTCAAAAGACCTGTCTTCCAGTTCATAAATTCTTCTGCTTGATCATCTGTGGTTGAAACTCTTGTATTTTTTATTTCTTCCACTGAATTCTTCAGCTTCTTGATTTCCATCAGGCTTTTCTTCAAAAAAAATTATTATTTTTTATTGACCATAGGTTGTGTGTGCTTACTAGGGAGAGACAGAGAGAGGGAAATTGAGAAATCACCCCCACCACCCAGGGGAGATGGTCATACCACAATCCCTTCTCCATTCTCCTGCTGGGATTTTGGTGGTGCACACACATGCACCTGGCATGATTTTCAAGCCATCAAATCTGGGACTTGAAGTGCAATCAGATATGTGGGAATCTAAAGCCTCAACTACCATGGCACTTTCTGGCCCCTGATTAGGTTCTTTTTTATGTAAATGTCCTCATTGAATTTTTCACTAGGATTTCATATTGTTTTCCTGATTTCATGGAATTGGCTATCTGTATTCACTTGTATCTTATTTTTCAGTCTTTTGAATTTCTTTCCAGGTGTCTTATAGATTTCCTTTTCTGTGGGGTTTCTTGCTAGAGAATTATTGTGCTCATAGTAGGGGGTGGGGATGCCGTGTTTCTTGCTTCTTATGTTTCTCATGCCCATATCGATATTTATGCATCTGGTTTATCAGTGGCCTCTTCCAGTTTTATAGGGTGACTACATGGAGAAAGATGGTCCCCTCAGAATGGGGCCTCGGTTATTCGGTAGAGTGCATTGGCTGTGGTGCTAGAGAGTAGGGTAGTGCTGTCTGTGTGACCAGCATTGGCGATATCTGAGAGTGCCTTGGTCACCTAGACTGATGGGAGTTTGTGGCTGGCCTACCAGTTGGTACCTGGCTCTCCTAGAGACAGGGCAACTCCATGGATGAGTGGAGTCCTCTGGTGCTCCCATGTGGCATGTGGTAGAGGGTGAGTTTCCTGGCTGTTTCCACAGACCATAGATAGACAGGACTGCCCTTGCAGCTCCCTGCGTGGTGTGCAGCTGTGGACAGGGTGGCTTGTCCAGCTACTCCTTAGGACAGAGGTGCGTGTGATGGCAGACGGTGTTGTGCAGCTGTGGCCAGGCAGAGGCGTGTGCAGCATGACCTGGACTCCTTCTCTGGGGCAATGCTGCAGAGTAGACCCTGGCCACTCCCCAAACTGGGCTCAGGGTATATGAAGGCTGCCGGATTCCACTCAGTAAAGATGCCGTCAGAGTGAGTTTAAACTACTGGGTTGGACTCAAGCCATAAAGGTGGGCCATGAAGGGTCAGCTACTTTACCCACTGCATCACGTGGCCAGTCCCTAAAGTTCACACTTTATTCACATGTCCTTAGTTTTAACCTGACGTCCTCTTTATGTTCTAGAATCTTCTTCGGGAGCCCTGCCTATATCCTTAGACCCCTCTGGATTGTGACAGTTTCTCAGACTTTCCTTTTTTTTTTTTTTTTTTTTTTGGAGGGGTTTTTGCTTTAGGGCACATGTGCTGGGCAGGAGGGAACAAAGTGAGAAATCACCCCCAGGGAGCGGCCACACCATGATCCCCTCTCCTTCCCTATCTTGAGCCAGCATGCACAGGAGCCCTGCATGATTTTGAAGCCCCTGGGGCTGGGATTCAACTGCATTCAGCCTTGTGGGAGTCCAGAGACCTAACTGCTATGTAATCTGCTGGTCCCATAAAATTAGATTTTCAAAAATACTATAAATGTCCTTGGGACCAGCAGTTAGCATAATGGCTATGTCACTAGACTCCCATGTAGTCAACTGTGGTTCGAGTCGCAGACCAGGTGACTTAAGCCGGGCACGTGTGCGTGTGCGCCCAAGATCCCAAGAGGAGAATGGAGGAGAAGGGACTGCGGCGTGGCCATCCCCCCTGGGGGGTGATTTCTCACTTTCTGTCTCTATGTCTCTCTCTGTCTGTCTGGGGAGCGCACGCG
>NW_006160207.1:399350-422240 GCF_000334495.1 Tupaia belangeri chinensis | reverse complement strand
CTTTCCCTCTGTCTGTCTCTCTCTATGGTGAGTGCACTTGTTCATAATGGGGGTGGAGAGTCGGGTAGGGAGTGGAGAAACGGGTAGGTAGGGGGAGTAGTAAGCTGAAGGAGACCTTGAGGCACATATTTTAACTAAAAAAGTGTCTAACTACAAAAAAGTATAAATGGGTTTTGGAAAAGGAAACAGGCCTGCTGGCCTTCCTAGGCATGGTCCATTCTGTCTATGGAATGTGTCCCTGACTTTTTTCTCTTAATAAACTTTATGTTTAGCTTATTTCCTTGTTCATCTATTTTTTGTTGTGACAGGGAAGCATAGACGGTATATTTTTCAACCTAACACAGTTATTTTCTGTTGATGTGTGTGCATGTGATTTTGTGGGCGTGTGCATGAACACCTGAGCACTTCCCATGTGGTACTGTGAGATGCTCCAAGCTCATCTGGTATAATTCCTGTGTCTGTGCTAAAATCAGCCATTTCTCCAAGGAGCTCCAGTTTCTGTCACTGGAGAATTGTATTAGAGCCAAGATCTGGACATGAGGCATGCTCGTTGCTAGTGGGGTGTGTAAGAAAATAGCCTAAGTGATTCATTACCAAGAGTAGCTTAACAAATGTTGCTTAACCAGCTTGGTTCACCCAAGAAAATACACATTCCTGGAATGGTCCTGAACAAATGAAACTCAAAACAACAGGTTTCCCTTGAGAAATGACTTCTCAGGATGGTGGCTGGTCACCTGCCCTTTGCTCCTTTTTACTTCCTGATATTCTCCCACATCAGGACACATGGCAGGTCTTTTTCATTTGCTTGTCCTGAGTCTACACCTTCCACCAGGCTAGAGAGGGAAAGGGACAGTAAATGTCTTAAAAGGTAATAACGAAACTTAAGATGACGCTAGGGAAGATTGGACACCCATTGTGTTCCTCCAGTGGGGAACTGAGGGAAGGATTTGTGTGCTAGGAAATAAGTTGCTTGTTGTAACCATTTTGGTCTACTCATCAGACTCCTGATCTTCCAAGACCACCATTAAAGACTCTTTTGCCGTCCCTCGTGTCTCCATGTCCACTCTTTGGCATTGGATGGGTGAGCGTGTTTCTCAAAGGATGAAAGCACTTTTTCCAGCAATAGGAATTGAGAGAAGGACCTCTCATCTGTAGGCACAGACTCCACATCCAAAGTCTTTTCATTTGGCTATTTTGTTGGACATAAGAGACTTTTAGGGCGCCTCTGGACCTGAAATTCATTACATATATCTGAAGAAGATAGACTATTTCAAATAAATCCACTAAAGGAAATGCCATTTGGTCCCCAAATATGAAATGGTTGATGTGTTAGGTAAAGAACACATAATAAGAACCTGTAGTTTGGTACTGGACTAGTAGTTCAGTAATCATCATACACAGATGTTCTTATAAAGGCTGTTGATGAAAGCACTCAAGACAGTATTGGAAGCTCAGTACAAGAAAGGGTTCTTTGGAGGCTGGACTGACTGACCTGGGTTTGAATCTGTAGTATTACTTATCTGCCTTGGAGTTTGGACAAGTCACCTTGATCCTCTAAGTCACACATTCTTAATTGTAAAAAGGACATAAAGATCATACCTAATCAGGACCAGTGGTAGCATGGTGGTTAAGATGCCTGAATTCCACATGGGCAACTATGCAGTTTGAGTCCAGGACCAGAAGCATAAAAAATACATGCAGTGTATGTGTGTGTGTGTGCCCAATATCCTGAGAGGAGTGTCCCGACCCAGGGGACAGCCGAACAGGTTTCCTGAGTGAAGGAGTGAGAGCCAGAACAGGTTTCCTGAGTGAAGGAGTGAGAGCCGGGACAAGCGACGTAGTGTTACAACACGGAGATGACAGTGTCGTCCGTTTATTGTGGGCAGCACGGTACCACACAGCGACAACGCAGTGTCACAGCTCTTAAGGGTCGTGTCGTCTACTGTGAGCAGCACAGAGACGATGTGGTGTCACAGCTCTTAAGGGTTGTCCGGAGACGATGTAGTGTTACAACTCTTCAGGATCTCCCAGGTCGTCTGGAGACGATGCACTGTCAGCTCTTCAGGATCTTCAGGGTCGTCTGGAGACTGCGCGGTGTTTCAACTCTTCAGGCTCTTCAGTCATCGTCTTCCTGGTCATCTTCCTGGTCGTCTGTGTCATTGTCTGTCGATTATGGGCCAGAGATTGTGCTTATATACACATTGGTGGGCCGTGATTGGTTGAATGAAGGATAGCAAAAGGTAGGTTATGATTGGTTGCTTTGTGGACCAATCATGAGGTACCAGATATGCAAATTTGAGGGATTCTAGTGGCCAATCAGAGCAAGGTTTCGAAGGTCAGGTTTTTGGAAGGGAACCAATCATGGTAATTGTTTGCTCTCTGAGAAACCTCGGCAGACTCGCTGGTGTGCAGCTTCCCACAGAGGAGAATGAAGGAGAAGGGATTGCAATGTGGTTGTCCTTCCTGGGAGGTGCTTTCTCACTTTACTCTTCCCCCTGCCCCCTCTCTCTGATGAGTGCACAATTTATACCTATTTATGGAACTGCTTGAAGATTTATGAGATGATGAATATCAAGGGCTTAGCCTCAGTACCTGGTATTAGGAACTGATTGAGAGATGCCACCTGCCTGACACATGCCAGGGAGCACCTGGTCAGTGGGGACACCAGGGGGGACCCCTGCACGTCACAAGGTCTATAGCACACCTGCAAATACTTTGTTAGAAGAGCAACTTTTGTATTTTGGTGTGGACAGCATTAGGAGAACAGTCAAAACTCTTTCAAGGCTTCAGGTCAAGCAACAAGTCATAGATAATTTTCCAAGGAGAGGGTGGAGGCATCGCTCTGTGGCTTAGATTCACATAAGCAGGTCCTTCTAGATCTGTCCACCCTGCAGAGAATGAGACAGTGACCTCCCCCACTCTCACATTTTCTTTTAGAGTTTGGTCTTAAGTCGTGTACGCTCACCAGAGAGAGAGAGAGAAAGAGAAAGAGAGAGAGAGGGAGAGAGATACATGAGAGGGAAAGTGAGAAATCACCCCTCAGGTGGGATGACCATGCTGCAATCCCTTCTCCATTTTCCTCCTGAGATCTTGGGCCCTCACACACACACACACGTCTGGCATGATTTTCAAGCCACCAGATCCCAGACCCAAACACTGGTCAGTCGACCAATGTGGGAGTCCAGCAATGTGACTGCTATGCCATCTGCTGGCCTCAACTCCCACATTTTCTAGGCAGAAGGCCCAGGGGCGAGAAAGCATGGACCGAGAGCGGATCATTGCACTGTTGGAAGAGGCAGGGGCAGCTCTCACTGCAGGTCTTGATGAGACTCAGAGGCAGGCCCAAGCAGGTGGTGGGTTCAGCGCAGGGCAGAGCATCTCCGAGAGGAACAGATTCTCCACCTCCCGGGTGGGGTGGTTTTGAGGTTTGATGCAGGAACCCACAGGTCTTGAAGGCCAGTGTGGGAGGAGTCCATTCCTTGGTGGTGCTGGGGATCTTAGGAGCTGGTCAAGACAGAACAGGGCTGCCCTCTCTGTCAGTGCTCAGGCAGGAGAGAGGGGCCAGTGCCTTATTTGTCACTCATCTTCTTCCTGTTACTGTTTGTTGGTGAGGACAGGGAGCGTGCCGTGCCCGTAAAGCTCTACCCTGACCTGTGACCCTAGGACAAACATTTACTCAGTGACCCTGTGTCTTATTCTGCTGTGAGTAATTACATTTCTTGTCTTGTGGCCTGTTTGTTTCCATCCTCTGGACACAGGTGTCTAATTTACTCTGCTATCCACTAGCTGAGGTTTCGTGGCATTTCTTCCTCCTCCATGAAGAATCCACCGTGTATAGGGTGGAGGAAAGTGTGTTGCAAACTCACGCTATTCTTCTATCATAATAGTTTCAGTGGCTCACATTGTAGAGGGCAGAGTGAGTCGCCTGAAGGAGTCAGGGCACTCTGTCCTCAGGTGTCTCCTATCCCAAGGACAAAGACAATTAGGGAAGTGTACCACCACGAGGGGGCACCCCTGGAGTTCTGGTCTGTTAGGAAGGCAGGCACATCCACAAGAAGGAAGGCCTGCACAGGGACTAGGCTTACAGTAGGAGTGTCTGTGGACTATCTTCCAGGAAACTCCCTGAGGACTTGTCTAGGGCCTTGTTTCCTAAACCCAGAGACGCCCTGAACAAGCTCTCAGGCTCAGGTGAACTCAGTGTGTCCAGGGCCATTCAAGTACTGAGTAGATAAATGAGAGTCAGACCCAATTCCACCCGTTTCTAAGCCCAGGCTTCCCTACGACAGCTGACAGGGGCACTGGCACCTCTGGGAGGGCTTTGTAACCTGGAGGGCACACAGGTGGAGGGTGGTGCCAGTGCCTAGGGTCAGGGTCCTGAGCAACCTGCCCCAGAGAGCTGTTTGCAGTCGGGGTCAGGAAGTCTCGGGATGCTCCTGAATGTGGTAGAAATGTCCCCCACTCTGACCATCTCGAGTCTGAGCCCTAGTTGTTGGGTTGAGATTTTGTTACTGGCAAGGGGTTGTCCTGACTCATGGTTCAGTACCTGTCCCCGGATAGAACCATCTTTTATGATAAGTGAGTAGCTTGCCATTCTGCTTTGCATATAATTCTCTGATTCATTTTGTTGGCATGGGTTTGCCATCCAGAGTTGAACGCTAATACTGTAAATATTTACAGCTCTTGTACATGATGTACTGAGGGTAAGACCATGGAATTTGAGAATCTCCCTTTCGGAGGTGAAAGGAACTGGGGAAATGGGGCAGCACCCCAGAAAACAGGGTGTGGAGAAGTGGCTGTGGGGAACTGCTGAAGGGGTGTGGGGTCCAGGTAGGTGACATCCATAAGGATCTGGGAAAAGGGCTAGGAGAGGGCCCAAGAGCAAAGTGAAGGCAACAAACACAGAGGCTTTCTCTGTTGAGGTAGAAATAATCTCCATTTTACAACTGAGGAAGCTGAGGCTTGGAGAAGTTATGTAACTTGCCTTGGGTCAAATGGCTAATACTTGGCCACACCAGGATCCAGACCTAGTGTTCAGATAAGAGAATACAGTCTCTTTCTGTTATACCAAGTGGTCCCCCACAAACGTGGTTTTGACTTTGGCCAGCACCCCCTACTCCTTCTCTTCTCTGCATGGTTTTTTAAAATCAGGAACAATTGTTGGCCCCTGAGCAGGTGTGAGAGCAGACAGTAAGTGGCGACGTTATCTGACCATGTAAGTGGCGACGTTATCTGACCATGGTTGGTTCTTGTTTGTTATCTGACCATGGTTGGTTCTTGTTTATCCTGCGAACAATGGAAGGAAGGGAAGTTGCATGTGGCATTGTGCTAGGTGCCTTTTCACTGAACTTTTCAGTACTCCCAAGAAGCCTGGGAGGTATTATCCCATTTGACAGGAGATTAAGGATGTGCCGCTCAGTTACAGAGCTTACTAGTAGAAGTAGCAACAGAATCAATCTGTCTGGAGCCCATATCCTGCCTCCAAGCATGTTGAGCTGCCAAAGAAAATGTCATCTGTGTCCTCAGACTACACAGGCAAGTGGGGAGGTAGATGGTGGGGACTCAACTGGAGCCTGAGCTGGGAAGAGATTGAGTGAGGAGTAACCCAGATTCATCTTTGGTTACTAAAGGGGAGAATGAGGTTTTAAGTTGGAAATCAAATGCAGTTAAAATTACTCTGTGAATCCCTCAAAGGACTAGTGTATTGGAAGCCAACACACCCCTCCTTGGCAACTTCTTCTCCTGCTGTGGACAAGGTTGCTTTTCCTCACTGATGAATTAGTGGGGTGGTAGTTAGGGGCCGTGTTCTGTGAAAAAGTATGTCCGAACATTAGATTCACCCAAGATGGTAGTGTGCTGGAGCTGTCTGGTATCTTGGATTGCTGGTTTTGTGCATCTCTTTGATCTCCATGTTCTGTGTTGTGGCTTAAAATCAGGCCTAGAGGAGTATTTACACTACAGAAACTGGCAGATGCTAGATACTGTGGCTTTTTCTTCCTGAAGAATGAGCTTTGAAGCAGTTGCCAGCATACAACTGCCCACCAGGAAAGACAGGTGGAAGCAGAAGATGGATCTAGGGGATCCACGGATTTATACTCACCTTAGACTCACCTAATGACTGATTAGAAGGGCCGCACATGGTAAACTATTAATCTTCTTCTAATTTTTTATTGCTGAGAGCAAACAGCTGATGTGAGAAATCAAATGTGAGCCTGATGTACCTCTTGGGAAGCAAGATGGCTGACCCAGATCTTTGTCTTTGGGCTCAGCCCTGTGAGGGTGTCATGCCTGAATCCTGTGGAGGTGAGGCACCCACACAGGATGGGGGACTGTGGTGACACCTACAGGAGACAGGGCTCACCAAAGTGCTCAGCCAGTGGGGACTGTTAGGAGACAAGAGCTCGCTCTGACTTCCCAGACACTGTGGCTGGGCTCTGGGGCTTGGGGGAGAGGATGTTGGGGAACGTGGAAGAGTTTGGTTGGAAGAACAGGAAGTGGTGGGTGTGGTTTCAATGCTCTGTTGGCAGTGGGGGCCCATCTGGGCTGTAGCAACAGATGGGACTGGAGGAAAGGGGTCAGTGCTGAGGCTGCAGTGTGCTAAGTAAACATTTGCCGAGGCAGAGCAGGCCCAGGCTGCATATGGCTGAAAGCGGCTTATCTTATTCCTGAGTATATATGACAGCCTTCCAAGGCACATCTTCCCAGGGTGAGGCAACAAGACAGTCTCAGGTGGTGACCCTACACTTGTTGGAACCTGAGACAAGGGGTCTTCTACCTCACCTGCTCATGGGGCCTGTCCTGCATCAGCGTGCGTAGGGGCAGAGCCTGAGCACTTGATGACGTCACAAATGACCAGTAATTTACCAAGAGTACAGTGAGAGCCCAGACCCTGGAGGTCCTTATTCTGTCTAGGGTGGTTCAGGGCTGGCTTCTCAGGGGCCATCTGAGCAGGGAGACAAACTGCATCTGGAAAGTAGACAGACATTTGACAGGGGCTGGCAGGGAAGGGACTTACTCCAGGGAGTGGAGCAGGTTCACAGGCTGGAGGCTGGTGGTTTGTCCTTCTGAGGTCTAAGGATGTGGTTGACACTCAGAAATGGGCAGTCATTTTTCCTATAATGGTCTCTGTGGGGCTCTCCCTCCCCTCTGTGTCTAAGTGGATGGTTTCAAAGGTATTTGGGTTCATTCTGGGGGCTGCAGGACCTCCCACACTAACCACTTCACGCCTGCTGTCTTGGTTCTGTTCTGCCCTGGTTATATGAAGAATCCCAGTGATCCAAGAATATGTGAGGTGTTTGACATCACTATAGATTTATGTCTGTCACAGGGAAGCCTCAGCTCTCACCAACTACCCCCAGGCTTCCCTTCTTTAGTGCCACCTCCATATTCTGCCGGTCCTGACAAGTGACCACTCTCCTACCCTGCAAGCCCTCAGGGTGGGTGGTCCGACACCTCTTCCTCTAATTAGTTCTCTGAGAGAGTAACCTGGCCAGGCTTCCAGTGTCCTAAGGGATTTCAGAGAGGGAGACTTTCCTCCATCACTGGGCTCACTCAGAATGGAAGGGACTGAGGACTGAAGAAGGGGATACAAAAAAATGTAAAAATTTTCCCCCAAAATCTTGCCTTGATGAGCTAGAAACAGATGAATTAGGAGCTAGAGGGAGGTCAAAGGTTTAATGTTTATTTTTTTTTCATTAAGTTGATTCTGTTCTATTTCTAGGATAAGAGAAAACTTCAGGGGAGTTGGAACAGGAGAAGACAGGAGACTGAGGTGGAGATAGTGGGTAGAACATGGTCCCCGGGAATGAGGGGCAGGAGCATAGCCAGGTGTCGTGGGGCTCAGAACATGTTCTAACTTTCATGTGCAGAAGCATAAAATTAGGTGTGAAAGTGAATCTTTAAAATGAGAAAATGCCCTTCTAGGAGTTTATGCCGCTAGTGACTCCTGGCCTGGAGGTTCCTGGACAGCCATGCCGCGTCTGGGCCAGGACGTCGGGGGGGATGCTGCTCGTTATTTGTCTATCCTTCCCTCCTTTCGCCTCTGTCTCTTCATAAGGTTAAAAAATTTATGTCATCTCTGATGAGTGACATCAGTATCACTTGTCCTTGTCCTTGCCCTGAATGCCTCAGCAGGGCTGGCGTGGTGAGGAGACCCCTCCTCCCCTCACCCCTGTTAGCTCTCCCATAATCTAGTTCTGGAAACCAGATCATGGCCACACAGACTGCAGCCTGCTGGGGTGGGGGCACTGGCTGGGTGGGCCCAGGCAGACTCCCGCCCCCAAGACTCAGTGGACCCTGTGCCAGCAGGGAACACTCATCAGGATATTCACAGAGACAATAAGCGAGGGCAGGGGAGGAGCTGGAGAGAGAAGAGCACATAAACTGGCAATCAGAAAACAAAGGTTCTGTGTGGACATTGAGAGCCACAATTTGTACAGGGCCTTGTAGTGTGGGCCTGGAAGGGGGGAACAGGAACTGAACAGAGGATGGTTGAAGAAGCACCTCAGCTGGAGACACGAACTGGCCACTGGCCACAGGGATAATGGGGTGAGGTCACTCACAGCTGTGATTCTCCACCTGGTGTGACCATAAAATTACTCATGTACTGGGTCATTGGGAAAGTCCTGACATATTTTTCTATGAAAAAATGCATTGTGGCTTTTCCAATGACCCAATACATAGGTTAAAAGGAAGACGGCAGAAAAGATATTTCATGCAATCACTATCTCAAAGAAAATTGGAATGGCTTCTATTAATTAGTTAATATCAATGGCTAATATTAATTAATATGGAGAAATCAGACTTCTAGAAAGACACTTACTAGTGAAAAAGAGAGCTATCCCATGATGAAGGAATCCATTCCCCAGGAAGAGGGAACAGTCCTAAATGCGCATGCTCCTGAAACAGGTTCAAAACTCTAACAAGGCTCTGGATGGGGGTGCGGTGGTAGAACTCGATGCTCTGTGAGGCTAACCAGAGTAGGTAGTTTTCAGGTCTGGAGATCTCTCTGAGTACACTGAGCACACAGGTCCATGAGCTGGGGCCGGTTGGGTGGATCACAGTATCAAGACCCTCTTGGGAATGTTTCCTGTCTTCTGTTTCTGTCTTTCTCTCTCATGGAAGACAGGAATAAACTTTTTTTTTTTTTTAAAAGCAAAACTCAGAAGAGACATAGAGAAACCCATAATTGTAGTAAAAACTTGAACATTTGTCTCCCAGCAAGAGAACTAGTAGATGGAAAATCCTCAGTAATATGGAGCTGAACACCACTGTTACCCACGTTGCCCTGACTGACATTTGTATTAATAGAACACTACCCAACAATAGCAGAAAACATATTCTTTTAAGGTACACATCGAAAATCCACTAAGATATGGCCTGTTCTGAGTCATAAAACGTATCTTAGAAATTTTCAAAGATTTGAAATGATATAAAAGTATTTCTTGTTCATAATGATATTAGACTAATAATTAACAACAAAAAGATAGCCAAAATATATCCAAGCACTTAGAAGTTATACAACATACTTCTAAAATTCAGTGGTAGGGCCAGCAGGTTGTGTGGTGGTTAAGGTGCTGGACTCCCAGATGGCTGACAGTGTCTCAAGACCCAGATCCGGTGGCTTGAAACTCTCGTGTGTGTGTGTGTATGTGTGTGTGTGTGTGTGTGTGTTTGTGTGCGAGTGTGCATGCACAAACTTCCCGAAGGAGAGTGGAGTAGAAGAGATTGCAGCATGGCCATTCCCCGAGGGGTAATTTCTTGTTTTCCCTTTCTCGTCTCTTTGGCAAGCACATGTGCCCTGTGGAAAAAGTTAAAAAAAAAAAAATTCAGTAGTTTGAAGAGGAAGTCTCTAAGGACATTAAAGAATATCTGAATTGAAGAAATATGAGAATATAATGTATACAAATTTGTGGAATGAAGCTCAAGCAGGGCTTACAGGGAAGTTTGTAGGATTAAGAGCATATATCAGAAAAGAAGAAATATTACAAATTCTATTTCTCACCTTCAAAACTGAGAAAAATAAAAGCAAAATAATTCTAGAGAGAAAGTAGTAGGAAGGAACTGTAAAGATAAGAGAAGAAATAATGAAACTGATATACCTGGCAAAGGGTATGTTAACAAAATCCTTCAAATAAAATTGTACTTTAATAGTGAAAAACTTCATGCTTTCCCTCTAATACTAGAAACATTAAAGATGTCTGATTTTATATCTTCTATTCAACATTGTGCTTTAAATCCTACCCAGTACATTAAGACAGGAAAAAGAGAAAATGTGTACACTTGGAATGTTGTAAACAACATGCTTGTCTATGGAGAAGACATTTCAGGACTGGTAAGTGAGTTTAGCAAGATTGCAGGATACAAGGCCAACAGAAGAAATAGTTTATCTGTATACACTAACAAATGGCATAAACACCGAGTTAAAAAGTCTGGATTCTAGATGTGGAGAGTCCATTGAGTTTTTTGAAGGGCTCCATGGAGATTAATGTGAGCAACTCTGCAAAGTGGACCGGAGGTTGGGGCAGGGCCCTGGTGCACGGAGTCCTGCTAGTCTTCTAGCAATGATTGTGGTTTTGTGGACTCACTTCCTGACCCTGATCCATTTCCCTTTCCTTTACATCTTAGTTTAAAATATGAACTTCTTTTGGAAAAAATGCAAGTTGAGGCCACTTATACAACTTGAATATAAAACAAAAACAAACAGAAAAAAAACCCAATTGTTTGAAGAGCAGTTAAAAAATAATGCCCCTGGGTCCAGCCAATGGTGTGGTGGGTAATATGCTGAATCCCAAGTAGCCAACTGAATGGTTTGAATCCTGGACCCAGTGGCCTGAAAAGCATGCTGAGTGTGTGTGTATGTGCACCCAAAGTTCTGAAAGGATAGAGAAATGGAGGAGAAAAGAAAAAAGCACCGAAGGTGCTTTCTTACCTTTTTTCTCTCACCTTGTGGTGAGCATACGTGTGCTCTGGCAAAATTGAAAAACAAAAACAAAAACAAAAAACTCCTGCCTGCTAGAGTTAATATCCTGGAATGATGCCTACCAGTTTCCAGCCCACCAGCAAGACTAGCCTTCTGGAACTGTAGGGGGACGTGGCTTAGCTCAGAACATTTACTACACTATTTGGAAGACAACTCCTTTCTCTCACCTACCCAGAAGATGATGGTGCTCTCAGGAACTTAGAATCTTCCCCTAATTTGTAATCTGCATGTTTTGAAATGGTTTTAGTTATTATTCACATACAGTTGTATGCTAGGAGGCTGTGTGTGTGCATGTGTGTATATATGTGTGTGTGTCTCCTGCAGAGCAAGGGCCACTCTGTGGGACAGGGGAGAGCAGGGTATTAACAAAAACCCATTGTGTGTTTCTTTGCAGAGGCTGGGAATTAGGGATAATGAACCTGCCTGTTTCCCTCTGATTGCAAAGTCTAACTGCTGCAGGTGGAACTGCAGGCTGAAACAGGGAGTTAAAGGGAAAAGACATAAAAGATCCAGATTAGTCTTGCTTACATTAAAAATGGAGCAAACAGCAGGCTGTTTTATTTGTATGAGGAGTAATGGTGTTGGCAGACACAGGAAAGGAAGAGAATATGTTGAAAAGATAGTTTTCAGTATTTCTTCATAGTTCTAGTTAAGCCAGTTGAAAACACTACAGTCTTTCCCATGAAACAAAAACCAATTTATTGCCACATAATAGCTTCCGTTTTTATTTTCTGTGAGAGAATAAAGTATCTTCCTTTTCCCAAGTTCCATAAAATTCAGAAAAGGAACCTGGCTCATCACAACAGAGTATAATGTGAGGGGAGTGTCTGCTGTGAAGACAAGAGAGAGAGTTAAACAGATATAAACACATGCAGGTCAGTTGGAAGTTTGGTGCAGTGAACTTGAAGTCCAAGTATTTCTGCCATCTATTTTCCCCTGAGAAATAGGTGGCCCTAGAGACCAGCAGTTGGCGTAATGGCTATGTCGCTGGACTCCCATGTAGTCGACCGTGGTTGCAGTCCCGGACTTAAACTCAAGCCAGGCACGTGTGCTTGCATACCCAAGATCCCGAGAGGAGAATGGAGAAGGGATTGCGGCGTGGCCATCCCCCCTGGGGGGGAATTTCTCGCTTTCTGTCTCTCTGTCTCTCTCTGTCTTTCTGGCAAGTGCACGCACCCTATAGCAAAAACCTCTCAAAAAAAAAAAAAAAAAAAAAAAGGAAAAAGAAATAGGTGGCCCTGTCACTTGCCATGAGTGCTAAGGTAGGATGGTGTATTAGTCTGCTCAGGCTGCCATAACAACCCTCCATAGATGGTCGACTGGCACTAAGTTTTAGTTGAGGTTTGGCGTTGGGAATGAATAATGGTGTCATGGGGGTGGGGTTGATGGTTCTGACAGGCAGTGTGAGTGTTGTGCAGAGGTGAACAGTTAGCTCAACTTTGTTTTTATGACCTGCCCAGTACATAAGACTGAGTGATAGTGGAGAAAGGCATTTAGGAGACTCGGTTGTTTGGGGAGTTTATCCCTTTTTTTTTTTTTTTAAGACATTTGCTATAGGGGCAGTGGATGGACTGAGGAGTCGAAGCGGTCGAAGGCATTTACGGCTGTGGCTTGCTGGAAAGTGCGTATGTTATGTATGAAAGTGGATAATTTCTATGGTAAATGAAAATGGCCAATTCTTTAAGAGGAGAAGTATTGAGTCTTTATAAAAATCTGCTGTATCTTGGACGAGACTATCCAAAAGGAGCAGACTATTTTTTTTTCAATTTTTATAACCCCTTTTATTTGTATAAAATTGTAAATTCTTTTAACAGTGATGTGAAACAGACCAGACTTACAGGCATGAGTGGAAACACTGACCCCATTTCGTACTGACAGATGTGGGAGGCACGTCCCAGGCTTCCACATCTATAGCGTTTTCCCATGACTGATACATCATCTTAAATTAATCTGATCTCACAATACTTGACAGTGTAAGGGTAACAACTCTGGAGCCAATCAGCCTAATTAATTCTCTCATAACTTGGCACATTTTAAGGTATTGTTATCCCCCTAAATTTCATAGCTATGTTTGAGGGCCTGAGCCAAAACTACAGCATGGATGATCTGAAGGGACCAGGGAACACAATGGTTAAGCTTCAAGTTGGCCTCAGCTTGGCACATGCTCACCAACTGCTGAGCTGGCAGGCTGAGGCAACTAAGTCAAGAAAGCAGAGGGAAGGCCCATCAGCAGCAGACCCATTTTTCCCAGGACCAACACTGCCAGAAACCCTGTGGCTGGCCTACTCTCCCACTGCCAGTAGGGCAAGAGTACTTCTGGAGTCTGGATCATGCAAGAGAAATGGTTTAACCAAGCTGCTTGCCTGATATGCCAACATCACCCGTGCTAAACCAAGAAAATGGTTCACTCCTTCCCAATCTGGGTTTTAAGGAGACAGCTATCAAGGAAACCAGGAAATCCCATCTGAGGAGGGAATGCTGGGTGCCTCCCGAGTTACAGATGGTACAGGGGGCAACACCATTTGCCACTGTCCTAGGAGAAAACAGCAAACAGCATTGAAGGGAAAAGCTGTCTTGGTAAGGTATATTCTATCAGGCACAAGACCAGGAGACTAGCAAGATCAGGGCCTGGTGACCAATCCTGGTAACAGCAGGACTATGAAACATTCAGGCGAAATTTTGGTATATATGTGTCTTATTGACGAAGGGAATTTCTCAAATGCTGAGATACAGAAAAAGACTAAGGCAGCTAGAGGCTAGACAAAACAGTCATCACACTAGGGCTGTCAAGTCTGAGAACTCTCGGAGCTGTCAATAAGTTGGACACAATCTCATGGTAGAACCACCAAACATTTGTCTTTGTGCTTCTTTAAATTGTATTTTAAGTTTTTTCAAAACAAGGTCCTAGAAACATCCAGTTTCAAGTCTGCCCCAGGCTTGGTCCACTCCTACAGGAGTCTTGGGGAACCTCGTGCAAGTTTGGGTTATCCGTTCACCAACATTAAAGCCCAGGATAGATGTGACAAAGCAGGGCTCCCTCCTCCGTGCCACATGCTGACTGTCAGAGAAGGCAGCAGCCAATGTGGAAAATGCTGGAATTTTTCTTTGCAACTGGGGCTGTGATGAGGGGTTCCTTTTCCGAACATAAACTACTGTGTTTCAAGACTCTTCCTTTCCAGTTTCTGAAATTGGACCAGACGACAATCTTCTTTGAAGATACAATTCAAAAAGCCAAAAGCACACCTTCCAACACACTGCGCTTTCAGGGATTCTGGACCTAGTTCAGCTGGCGGATGAGTTGATTGATGCATTCACCCCGATAGCCCGGTGAGCCCATCTCCTTGAGGAAGCCCACTTGGTTCTTGGTGGCATGATGGGTCACCGAAAGGTGAAAAGGGCACAAGAAACATGAGATATCTTGGAAATACTTCCCCGGGAAGGCAATTTCATGAATGAGGTCTTCTAAACAAACGACGCCAAACCTCCCTAGATGCTCCTCAATCACTGTGTTGTCGGTTAGAGGGATGCTCTTATTCTTGACCTTGACTTGCCCACGTTTCAAGATGAGTTCCTGGACAGATTTGAGATTTGGAAATCCTCAGGTCACATAAGTTTCCACTATTCGCAGTGTCTTTAGGCTCTGAGGAGTGACTTTGACAAAAACGCCACTGAAAATTTTCTTCAGACGCAGTCTCACGATGGTCTTCTGCACCTCTGAACTCACCCCATCAGTCCTTTTGATGTGCACAACAAAGGCCAATGAATGTTTATCGGGCATTTCCAAGGCATGAGGTTTCACTTCAGGTCGTCTGAGATGTACCATGTCACGCTTCTGCCTCCAGGAATCATTTAAGAACGATTCCAGTCACTTAAATCTGGGCCCTTTCTCTTTCCTCTGCTCTCTTCTTGCCAAAAGTGCTTGCTTTGCTTGGGTGGCCTTGAGGGCTTGATAAGCTTTTCTCTTTTTCAGGAGATTTTCTGGAACCAAAGGGATCTTTTTCCTTTGCTCAGGTTCCGCCATCTTTGCGGTGCTGGTACTGTGCGTTGGAGCAGACTATTTTAAAAGGCGTTTTGAAGAATGCTTTCCTTAAAAACGAAGATGTGAAAGACCCAGAGAAGATCAAAGAACTTATTGGACAGGTGAATTTGTGATGAAAGAGATAGAAGCATTATATTTCCTTAGGAAATACAGAGTTATAAAACAACGCTATTATTCAGATGTCAATAAAAGTAACTAAACAATAATAGTTACTATAATTTGGCTAAAAAGATTAATGTCAGCGTTTTGTGTATATACCAAATACTATAAAATAATTCCAACTTAAAATGGTGAGATATACATGTTGTATAAAAAAATGGGCTGCCCTACTAAACTAAAATGAATAGGTTTCAACTTCTTACTGGGACATTTATCAACAACTTTTCATGCTCAGTTTTTATATTAAAACAGCAATTTAGCAATACTGTAAAAACTTAACAAGCATCTAATTTTGAATGAAATATAATACATAATTTTCCAACTTAATAAGTTTACCCAATTCTTTTTTTTTTTGGAGAGGTCTTTGCTATAGGGCGCGTGCGCTTGCCAGACAGACAGAGAGAGACAGAGAGACAGAAAGCGAGAAATCACCCCCCAGGGGGGATGGCCACGCTGCAATCCCTTCTCCTCCATTCTCCTCTTGGGATTCTAGGCGCACACGCACACGCGCCCGGCGTGAGTTTAAGCCACCGGGTCCGGGACTTGAACCGCGGTTGGCTACATGGGAGTCCAGCGACATAGCCATTACGCTAACTGCTGGTCTCTACCCAATTATTCTTAAGGCCATCTCCCACTCTGACAAGAGAATGTCATTTAGTGTACAGTAATAAAATAATTCCTTACACATGTATTCTCAATTTTTGAAAGGAGAATCTTATTTTTAAATCCAATTTGGCACAGTAACAGCACATAGTCAAGGTTTACTACAAAACAAACTGCACCTGGTAATGATTTAAATGCAGTTGTAGAAATAATACATGTGTGTAGTAAGATTATTTGGCCTTGAAACAGCCTGCCAATGGTTGGCATTATATCCATAACTATTCAATTATTAACACTACTCACTTTGCTGTTGGCTCCCTTTGGGCTTTAAAACAAAACACCTGTTGTATAACAGTTACTGTCTTTGGATTAAAAACTAATAATGTTATTCTGTTCTTCTCTCATAAAGGCAGACCTGTTTTGTATTTACTTCAAAGTGAGATAACATGGCAATGAACCTAAACTTAATATGACTTAATGTTTAAGCAAACACTTAAAGCTTTGCATAAAGATCATGAACACCTTCTATAAATAAAGGATATTTCTAACTTACAAGCCTCAAAAGAAAAAAAAAGAAAGACATTTGCTATAGGGTGTGTGTGCTGGCCGAAAAGACAGAGAGAGATAGAGAGACAGAAAGCAAGAAATCATCCCCTGGGGGGATGGGCACATCACAATCCTTTCTCCTCCATTTTTCTCTTGGGAAGTTGGGCTTGCTCGCAGAGGCGCCCGAAGTGAACTTAAGCTGCACTGTCTGGGACCCAAACCACGGTCGACTATGTGGGAGTCCAGCAATGTAACCATTCTGACATCTGCTGATCCCACCCATGATGTTTAATGAAGGTATGGAGAGAAGTGTGGTAGGCATGGTGGGCAGGACCTCAGTGGGATTGTGGTACTACAGAAA
The DNA here is from genome assembly GCF_000334495.1 of Tupaia belangeri chinensis. Classification (NCBI taxonomy): domain Eukaryota; kingdom Metazoa; phylum Chordata; class Mammalia; order Scandentia; family Tupaiidae; genus Tupaia; species Tupaia belangeri. Next base: position 405,554 of record NW_006160207.1, on the reverse strand, counting down.
CAGGAGAGTGAACTCCACATTTACCAGGGTCCTTGGCAACTAGGGTTCTAGATATGACTCGAGGTGGGGCTGGAGGTTGGAAGTGAGGTAGGGCCATCCCTTCACTTTTTTTGCCGTGTTAAGGACAGTCATGGCATTGCTGGATTTTATGCAGTAGCAGAGGCCTCTCTGTGTCCCTCCACATCTGTTACTGTCTCTGTAGTAGCAGAGGCCTCTCTGTGGATGTTGGGAGACAAGGTATTGAACATTTTTATTATTATTTTTTTAACCAGTGCACATCTAGAAGGTGTTGTATGACTCTGTAGTCAATAGGGCTGGTGGTGGCTTCCCAACATTAGCTCACAGCTGAGGCATTCTGTTATTTGTTCACAAACATCCTTGAAAATATACACGTGGGTGCTGATGCCATGCAGGGTGAGTGCAGGAAGCAGGCTGGAGGAAATGTCTGGACCTGTCTTTGGTGAGAGGTGATCAGGAGGTTGGTAGAGAGAGGACTGTAAGAGGAGGTGTAAAGTACAATATAGCAATATGTATCTTTGAAGGATGGGGAATTGACCACATGGTGAAGAAATTATGGCTTGGATACAAGGAAGGGCAACAAAGCCTTGATTATGTTTCTATCCTGAGGAATGTAAGTGTGGTAAAATGATCACTGTCTCTTGAGAGGTTCAGGGGAAACGGGCTCTGTGTAGGGAGAGACAGGTTTTAGGTAAGACAGACTGTTTATTACATTTACTCATAGCAAACATTTTAAACTTACCAGTTAGATTTCCCCCTTCAATTAAAGTTTGTATCTTGTTATAAATTCGTGTCTTATGTATTTTGGTATGTTAATCTTCAAAAAAATTTATTTATTGTAGGGTGCATGCTCTCGCAAAAGAGAGAGAGAGGAAGAAAGTGAGAAATCATCCCATGGGCACATCACCATCTCTTTTCCTCCACTTTCCTCTTGGGATTTTGGGCATGCACACACATGTGCCCAGCATGATTCTCAAGTCATCAGGTCTAGGACCTGAACCTCAAATCTGGCCATGGCGGATCCTGTACCTTAACCTCCATGCCACCTGCCGCCCCTTGATACATTCATCTTAAATTTAGCACATGTAATTGAATTCTTCTATATAAATATCATATACTACAATAACAGTGTTTATATTAAAATGACATTAATACAAACTAGATCTTTTAAAATAAATATGTAATTGTAATCTCCAGGACAACCACTGAGGAAATAACTGCAAAATAAATAGTAAAATAAATGGCAAGGGATTTAAAATACCATAAAACATAATTGGTTAATATGAAGAAAGTAGCAAAAAGCCACCCTGAAAACAAAAATTCAAACAGAAATTCTAGAGATGGAGGACATGATGACAAAACTGAAGAATTCAACAGAGAGCTTGAACAGCAGACTCAGTCATACAGAGAAAGGCATCAGCAAACTCAAAGACGGGTCTTTTTCGTTTGTTTGTTTTTGTTTTTGTCATAGGGCTCATGTACTTGTTAGAGAGAGACAGTGAGAGACAATGAGAGGGAAAGGGAGAGATCACCCACAGAGGGGATGACCATGCTACAGTCCCGACTCCTCCATTCTCCTCTTGGATTTAGGGCATGCACACACATGTGCACAGTGTGATTTTCAAACTACCAGATCCAGGGCTCAAACTGCAGTCAACCATGTGGGAATCCAGTGCCTTTATCACCACGTCACCTGCTGGCCCTCAAACAGGTCATTTGACATTCACCAAATAGAGGAGCAAAAAGAAAAAGGAATGGAAAAGAGTGTAGAAAGTATGATAAATCTATGGGTACCATTAAATGTAAGAATATGCAAACTATGGGAAACATAAAGGGAGAAGACAGAGAAAGAGGAGTAAAGCTTCTTTAAAGAATTACTAACTGGGGGGCCAGCAGGTGGCATTGTAGGGCACTGTATTCCCACTTGGCAGACCATGGTTCAAGTCCAGACCTGGTGGCTTGAAGAACACTGAGGGGCTGTGTGTGTGTGTGTGCGGGTGGGTGTGTGTGTGTGTATGTGTGAATGTCCCAAATACAAGGAGGATAGTGGAAGAGAAGGAATTGTGGTATGATCATTCCCCCTGGATGGTGATTTCTCACTTTTCCTTCTTATTGTTTCTCTCTGGCAAGTGTATGTGCCCTATGGGAAAAAACCTTGAAAAAAAAAATAAAAAAGAAAAGAAAAGAAAGCAAGAGAGAAAGAAAGAAAAAGGAAGTACTAACTGGTAGGGTCCAGACAGTGGAGCAGTGTTAAAGTGCAAGGCACTGCGAAGCAAGTCCACACGGGAAGGTTCCTGTTCAGAACTGGAGACCTCTCTGAGTGTGCCAGCTATGTGCTTGACCACAATCCGGGGCTGGCTAACAGGCCGGGAGTGGGTTATACTTTTGAGACCTTGTTGGGGATGCTATCTATCTCTATCTCACACACGTGTGTGTGACAAACAAACATACAAACAAACAAACAAAAACAAAGAAACTTAAAAGAAGAGACAAAACAAGAAATATGAGCTGAAAACTTCTCAAATGTTGGTACATTTTATGAAGTTTAAAGTACCGCAAGGGAATGTAACCTCCTCCCCCCCCCAAAAAAAAAAAAATCTAAGTAACACTATAGTCACATTTTGAAAAGTCAAAGACAGAGACAATGTGGAACAACAAGATAAAGGAACTTTGCACATACAAGGGAACCAGCTCCCCCTAAGATTTACAGCAGATGTCTCAAAAGAAAGCCTGCAAACCAGGAGGGAGTGCTGACATATATTCAAAGTGCTGAAAGAATAAAACTGCCAACCAAGAATATTACATTCAGCAGAGGTAATCTCTGAGGAATGAAGGAGAGATAAAGACATATCCCAACATAGAAAAGCTGAGGGAGTTCATTACTAGTAGTCCTGTCTTTTAAGAAATGGTAAAGTGGGACCAGCAGTTAGTATAATGGCTATGTCGCTGGACTCCCACGTAGTCCACCGCGGTTCGAGTCCCGGACCCAGTGGCTTAAACTCACGCCGGGCCTGTGTGCATGTGTGCCCAAGATCCCAAGAGGAGATTGGAGGAGAAGGGATTGTGGCGTGGCCATCCCCCCTGGGGGGTGATTTCTCGCTTTCTATCTCTCTGTCTCTCTCTGTCTGTCTGGTGAGCATGCGCCCTATAGCAAAAACCTCTCCAAAAAAAAAAAAAAAAAAAGAAATGGTAAAGAGTCTTTTTCAAATTGAAATGGAAGTAGGCTAATATGAAAAGATAATTCTCATTGATATGACTAAATATATAGTCAAAATTGGTGTACTCCAATACTGTAAGCAGTGTGAAAATCACTCTTGACTCTAATATAAAGAAAAAGATAACACTATGAAAAATAAATATAGGTGTAATCAGTCATTAATTAGTACTCAGTATAGTAGGTTGTAAAATCAATAGCACGAAATATGTATGGGGGAGAGAAGTAAGAGTGCAGAGTGATTGTATGTGATTGAAGTAAAGTTGTTATCAGCTTAAAATAGACTGTCTTAACTATAAGATGTTTTGTGTAAAACTCATGGCAATCAAAAAGAAAGAAAACCTATAATACAAAACAAAAAGATAAGGGGATCAAAGCATATAACTAAAAAAAAAAAAAGAAATCACAAAGGAAGATAGCAGGATTGGAAGAAAGAAAATAAAAAGAAATACAAAACTGAAAAGAAATTAAAAAAATATTTAGAGAGATTTTTGCTATTGGGTATGTGTATCACTAGAGAGACAGAGAAAGATAGAGATAAAAAATGAGGTACTACCTCTCAGGAGGATGGGCACACCACTGTACCTTCTCCTCCATTCTCCTCTCATGATTTTGGACATACAGACACATGCATCCAATGTGAGTTTCAAGTCACAAGATCTGGGACTCTAACTGTGGTTGGTCATGTGGGAGTCTTGCACCTTAACCACTACATCACCTACTGGCCCCAGAAAAGAATTTGAAAATAGCGATATGTCCTTATTTATCAATAATTACTAATGTAAGTGGCTTAAATGCTCCGATAACACAAAAGTGTAAAAAAAAAGAAAACATTGCCAATCATATAATAGGGAAAATAAACTTGTAGGATGAACAAGGAAGGTACACAACATTAGACAACATAATGTTATGTTCTTTGTTGAAGATGATGAAAATGGTAATATCCTTGGTTTGAGTTTTGCACAGAGCGTGCATGTATTGAAAATCCATAAAGTGCTTCACAAAGATGTACATCAATTAAACAAAAATAAAAAATTATATTAAAAAGAGACCTACAGTGGCCGAATGGATTGAAAAAATACAAATACATGTACAAAAATAGGTTGCCTATAAGAGACTCACTTTAGCATTAAGGACATACACAGGCTGTAAGAGAAGAGATGGAAGATATTCCATGAATATGCTAGAGAGGGCAGAGGTGACTGCATTTAGAACAGACAAGATAGACTTTCAGTCAAATTTTCCATAAAATGGAAGATTTGTTGGTAAGTGAAACAAGCCAGACTATGAAAGAGAGGCCTTGGATGTCCCCGCTCAATATACAGGGACTGTTGGCAATCTGTAGGAGTGACTGGATCTAAGCAACACAGTGATGGCCTTTAAACACACGCAGAAGCATGGTTCTTTGGGCTGTCACCGCAAGGCTAGCGAAAGCCTTTAATAAAGGATACGTGTCTGCCTCCATGTTGAAACTGCAAGGAGGTATTGATTAAAGGAAACTGTATTAGCTGAGAAGGCCTGAGAAAATAAGAGAAAGCTCCTATAGGACTGCAAGATGCCAGAGGTTGCACAGCTTCAGCAGATTAACATCTGAAAACAACTGGCTTTACATTCCACTTATTCTTCCCCCCTTTTGCCCTATGAAAGAATAAACCTGGGAATGAAAGGAGTCTGGATCAACTGATCCCTGCTTTTCTCTATTTGTCTTTGTGTGTTTATTTCTATGTTTATTTCTAACCCACAGCTGCTCCCACTCAGGAAAAATGTTCAGCCGTGTGGCTCATGGCAAGTGGCACCAAAACATGGGGCCTGAGTACAGGGAAACTACAAGGAATCAGGCAAGTGGATACCCTTTTAGCTGGAGATAATAGAGTAACCTAAGGAATAAACAAAGTAAAATAAGGAACTAATACAGTAAGAGAAAGAGCGGATTGATTAGAATCAGGTATAAATACGGGGACACAATTGTCTAGAGAGATTTGTTTGACCAAATGTTGTTTTTCATGTTAAAAGCTTGGGGCAGTAAAGTTAGTATCAAGCAGTTACATTATTTCCTGGACTTTGGGCAAGAAACATGTCCCTGGTTCCCAGAATAGGGAATAATAATTGAGGATACCTAAAAACAGGCAAAGAACAAAACAAAACAAACAAAAACCAAAGAGTTATTATAAAATCGTTTGTGTATCTTTGTGTGTTTGTGTACATGTTAGTATGTATTACATGTTGTGTGTATATGGTAAAAGGCTTTAAGGAATTCCATTCAATTTGATTTATAAAAAGAGCGTACATAAGAATTAATTTAAATACTTTTCAAGTTCATGTAACTTAAAATCTTTGACAAATAAGCTGGCTTCAAATTTGGTAAAAGAAAAAAGTTCAGTAAGTGAAAATCCTCACAATTTCTGACATCGTTTGTCCAAGGGGTTATTGAGCAGGCAACTTCATATTTATCTTAATATGGTTAATTTAATAAAAGAGCTGATATTTATGTTATATGGTGGATATCTGACCTACAAGAAAAATGGATTAAGGACTAGACTTCTTTAATATTTTGTTCCTCACAAATAATAAGGACATAATAGTTAAAGAAAAGTTTTGAATGTTGTTAGATAAGACTGATTTTGGTAAAGTTCAATTTTTGATTCTTTTATGATTGAGTTACAAGACTAATGACTAAAAGTGGTGAAAACTAAATCTCGTAAAGGAAATTTTATATATGATCCATATGTTGGTCTTTTTTTATTTTTTTAATTTCTGGAAGTCATATCTGACCACTGCAGTGTGTCATGTATTATGCTTTTAGTTTTGGTGCCAACAAACACTGAATTAAGGTTTTTTTTATTATTTATTTTATTTTATTTATTTATTCATTTATTTTAATTTGACCAGAGAGAAACAGAGAGAGAGAGAGAAAGTGAGAAAGCAAGCCACCAGGTCTGGGACTCAAACCGTAGTTGGCCATGTGGGAGTGT
>NW_006160207.1:391711-398605 GCF_000334495.1 Tupaia belangeri chinensis | reverse complement strand
TCTGGGGGAAAATGCCCCCAAAACAAAAACCTCCCCAAAAAAAAAAAAAAAAAGAAATGGTAAAGAGTCTTTTTCAAATTGAAATGGAAGTAGGCTAATATGAAAAGATAATTCTCATTGATATGACTAAATATATAGTCAAAATTGGTGTACTCCAATACTGTAAGCAGTGTGAAAATCACTCTTGACTCTAATATAAAGAAAAAGATAACACTATGAAAAATAAATATAGGTGTAATCAGTCATTAATTAGTACTCAGTATAGTAGGTTGTAAAATCAATAGCACGAAATATGTATGGGGGAGAGAAGTAAGAGTGCAGAGTGATTGTATGTGATTGAAGTAAAGTTGTTATCAGCTTAAAATAGACTGTCTTAACTATAAGATGTTTTGTGTAAAACTCATGGCAATCAAAAAGAAAGAAAACCTATAATACAAAACAAAAAGATAAGGGGATCAAAGCATATAACTAAAAAAAAAAAAAGAAATCACAAAGGAAGATAGCAGGATTGGAAGAAAGAAAATAAAAAGAAATACAAAACTGAAAAGAAATTAAAAAAATATTTAGAGAGATTTTTGCTATTGGGTATGTGTATCACTAGAGAGACAGAGAAAGATAGAGATAAAAAATGAGGTACTACCTCTCAGGAGGATGGGCACACCACTGTACCTTCTCCTCCATTCTCCTCTCATGATTTTGGACATACAGACACATGCATCCAATGTGAGTTTCAAGTCACAAGATCTGGGACTCTAACTGTGGTTGGTCATGTGGGAGTCTTGCACCTTAACCACTACATCACCTACTGGCCCCAGAAAAGAATTTGAAAATAGCGATATGTCCTTATTTATCAATAATTACTAATGTAAGTGGCTTAAATGCTCCGATAACACAAAAGTGTAAAAAAAAAGAAAACATTGCCAATCATATAATAGGGAAAATAAACTTGTAGGATGAACAAGGAAGGTACACAACATTAGACAACATAATGTTATGTTCTTTGTTGAAGATGATGAAAATGGTAATATCCTTGGTTTGAGTTTTGCACAGAGCGTGCATGTATTGAAAATCCATAAAGTGCTTCACAAAGATGTACATCAATTAAACATAAATAAAAAATTATATTAAAAAGAGACCTACAGTGACCGAATGGATTGAAAAAATACAAATACATGTACAAAAATAGGTTGCCTATAAGAGACTCACTTTAGCATTAAGGACATACACAGGCTGTAAGAGAAGAGATGGAAGATATTCCATGAATATGCTAGAGAGGGCAGAGGTGACTGCATTTAGAACAGACAAGATAGACTTTCAGTCAAATTTTCCATAAAATGGAAGATTTGTTGGTAAGTGAAACAAGCCAGACTATGAAAGAGAGGCCTTGGATGTCCCCGCTCAATATACAGGGACTGTTGGCAATCTGTAGGAGTGACTGGATCTAAGCAACACAGTGATGGCCTTTAAACACACGCAGAAGCATGGTTCTTTGGGCTGTCACCGCAAGGCTAGCGAAAGCCTTTAATAAAGGATACGTGTCTGCCTCCATGTTGAAACTGCAAGGAGGTATTGATTAAAGGAAACTGTATTAGCTGAGAAGGCCTGAGAAAATAAGAGAAAGCTCCTATAGGACTGCAAGATGCCAGAGGTTGCACAGCTTCAGCAGATTAACATCTGAAAACAACTGGCTTTACATTCCACTTATTCTTCCCCCCTTTTGCCCTATGAAAGAATAAACCTGGGAATGAAAGGAGTCTGGATCAACTGATCCCTGCTTTTCTCTATTTGTCTTTGTGTGTTTATTTCTATGTTTATTTCTAACCCACAGCTGCTCCCACTCAGGAAAAATGTTCAGCCGTGTGGCTCATGGCAAGTGGCACCAAAACATGGGGCCTGAGTACAGGGAAACTACAAGGAATCAGGCAAGTGGATACCCTTTTAGCTGGAGATAATAGAGTAACCTAAGGAATAAACAAAGTAAAATAAGGAACTAATACAGTAAGAGAAAGAGCGGATTGATTAGAATCAGGTATAAATACGGGGACACAATTGTCTAGAGAGATTTGTTTGACCAAATGTTGTTTTTCATGTTAAAAGCTTGGGGCAGTAAAGTTAGTATCAAGCAGTTACATTATTTCCTGGACTTTGGGCAAGAAACATGTCCCTGGTTCCCAGAATAGGGAATAATAATTGAGGATACCTAAAAACAGGCAAAGAACAAAACAAAACAAACAAAAACCAAAGAGTTATTATAAAATCGTTTGTGTATCTTTGTGTGTTTGTGTACATGTTAGTATGTATTACATGTTGTGTGTATATGGTAAAAGGCTTTAAGGAATTCCATTCAATTTGATTTATAAAAAGAGCGTACATAAAAATTAATTTAAATACTTTTCAAGTTCATGTAACTTAAAATCTTTGACAAATAAGCTGGCTTCAAATTTGGTAAAAGAAAAAAGTTCAGTAAGTGAAAATCCTCACAATTTCTGACATCGTTTGTCCAAGGGGTTATTGAGCAGGCAACTTCATATTTATCTTAATATGGTTAATTTAATAAAAGAGCTGATATTTATGTTATATGGTGGATATCTGACCTACAAGAAAAATGGATTAAGGACTAGACTTCTTTAATATTTTGTTCCTCACAAATAATAAGGACATAATAGTTAAAGAAAAGTTTTGAATGTTGTTAGATAAGACTGATTTTGGTAAAGTTCAATTTTTGATTCTTTTATGATTGAGTTACAAGACTAATGACTAAAAGTGGTGAAAACTAAATCTCGTAAAGGAAATTTTATATATGATCCATATGTTGGTCTTTTTTTATTTTTTTAATTTCTGGAAGTCATATCTGACCACTGCAGTGTGTCATGTATTATGCTTTTAGTTTTGGTGCCAACAAACACTGAATTAAGGTTTTTTTTATTATTTATTTTATTTTATTTATTTATTCATTTATTTTAATTTGACCAGAGAGAAACAGAGAGAGAGAGAGAAAGTGAGAAAGCAAGCCACCAGGTCTGGGACTCAAACCGTAGTTGGCCATGTGGGAGTGTCCAGCGCCTTAGCCACTATGCCACCTGCTGGTCCCCTGAATTGTCTCTATGTCTCTCTCTGTCCGTCTGGCGAGCGCACGCGCCCTATAGCGAAAACCTCTCAAAACAAATAAAACAAAACATACAAACAAACAAAAGATTATTCTGTGACTTCTCAGAGCTTCCACTAGACAATTTACAAAGGAAAAGAGGCTTAACCTATTCAATTACAAAATTGTAACATTTTATATTAGAGAACTCACGGTATAGCCAAAAAAGTAATCATACCCTACCCTGATATCAATAATATTTGCAGATTGAGAATCAGTCTCTGAGAATTGGAGCCATTACTCTTGCATTCATTGACATAGACATGGCCTCTCTGGGTCATTGCTTCAGCTCTCCTCCAACTGTCCTTTACAGGATACAATTTAAAAGGCTGCCGTAACTAACCAACCTGTACATATCTACTCTGCTACTTACTTACATTCCTCTGACAATCACACCTCCCTCTGAAGTAGACCTTCATTTTGAACTGCACTATATATGGGAAACCTGCTTTCTACTTTTGCTTAAAGTAAACAGAGTGATTAACATGCCTACTGTATTTGCTAAATAACCCAAAACTCCCTACCCTAAGATACTCCTTAGTGATGTAATCATCAGTCGCCAGACCCCTTGATCTGAGCCATGAAGACCATTAAAATTCCATTGTATTTAGGTAGGCATGGAACAACCCTTTCAAATCCACTGCTCTTTGTTTTTGTGATTGTCACGTCAACCTGTAAAAGAGTGTGAATTTTGCCTTTATAAGCACCCCTCACTTTGCACTTGGGGATGTGTGGTTTTGAGAGACATGAGTCCCACCCGTATACTGCTGGCTTAGTCAATACACTCCAATAAGTTTGGTTATGTCTGGATGTCCTCTTATTTCTTGCTGATAGACTATAACATTTGGAGGCTCCAGTGAGATGAGTACCTACTGGTACTTGGGTGAGGCATCCCAGGATAGTGGCCTCACTCAGGCTGGCTGTCAGCTACCCAGAGAGTGCTCTATGGAATGCATGCCACCTGGGGTTTCCGAGGTCCCCAGAGCCACCTTTTGGGATTGTTGACAGCTGGGTGATAGACGGTGACTACTCCTCCAAAAATTGTGGAGTTCTAATGTTAGACTTCTGGAGGCATTTCTTTTGGGCCTTATTGTCCTGTTCTTTGGAAAACAAACCAGTGAGTACAGGATTGGCAAAGGAAAGGAAAGTCATCTGAAATCTGACCTGCTGGATCTGGGGATCGAGTCCCTCTATAAGTGGCTGGATTCAGGGCTGACCTGACTTGGTTGTAGAGCCCCTACTTAGATTCCACCAGATGTGCTGGAATCTGGGGGCTAGAAAATTGTCAGGGATTTGAGTCCCCTTAGCCCTTAGATGGTTCATAGTAAATCAGGGTTTGAGTCTCCGACAGCGTTTGATCCCTGGGTATTTAGGATCTTTTTGTTTTACCTTCTTGTGTCACTCGTATAGCTGGTGGGAGGGAATGTTTCAAACTCTTGTGTGAATGTTGAATGAGTGACAGTGTGTTTGTGGCTCCATGGTCTCAGCTATGGACTCTGAGTGAATCCAATCTGAGGTTCTATGGAGACCTCATACAGCTATAAGGTAAAACAGATACTGGGGATCACAGACCCTCCCTGTACGTTTGATCCAATGGTTCCCTAAGGTCCCCGCGAGGGGCACAGCCAGGTGGACACCTGAATGATCCTCTCTTTAGAGGGGGTACCCACCCTTTGTCTGTCTTACAATCATACAGGAGGGTAAAAATGGAAAAATAGAAAATAGGAAAAAAAGGACAAAAGGGAAAAGAGGTTGCTCCTCCCACAACTGGTAGGCCCCTCTGTCTTGGAAGGCTAGATTTTTTATTTTTGGAGAAAGTTGTGGACACGGTCTTGGGCCATGAGAGGGGGCACCTATTCCTTGTTTGTCTTACATTGCCATTTTTGGAGGAAAGTGGGGCAAGGCCACTCCTCTTTTCATGATGGGCAGACCTCTCTTTCCTAAGAACCTGGGTCCTTTGTTTCTTGAGAAGGTCATAGAAAGTCCTAGAAAAGTAGTCTCTGCAGGTTCTTTACTGTCTTGTCCTGCAGCCTAAAGACTGCATTCTTTGTTGGCAAGCCATTTGGGTAGACGTGCCTGCTGGATTCCTGACAGGACTTGACCAGCTCTTGTCCTAACCCATATCCTCTGCCATCAAGAGGAGTTTGCCAGGGCCTTGGTCTGCCTTCTCCTAGTTCACCTCTATCTGGCTGAGAGCCCCCTTCTCCTTTGTGCTTTCTCAGGCTCACCTCAGCCGCCTCCTCAGTGTCCCTGCTTTAGAGATTTTTTTTGTTTTTGCTACATCAACTCTCTGCCATTTTACCTGCACTCTAAGGGAGGCAGAAGTTCCTGCTTTTAAAAATATGAGTCTTGCTAGCCTTACTATTCTTGTTATAACCTGGATTAGCTGGTAAATAAAGGTATTTGAGAACTGGTGATCCCTACAGGCACAGTAGTTTTGCTGGGAATTGCCTTGTTACCATAGGAGGTAAGGGGTGGAGGAAATATGGTCCTGGAGTGCCCCAGGATACATCCTGACCAAAGAGTATACTTGCCTTTTTAGAAATCCTGGAAGGCCAGAACAGCTCCCTTAAAAGTCCCTTAGACCGTATGCATCCTTGTCAACAGATAATAACCCTTATCTGCCGTACGCATCCTTGTCAACAGATAATAACCCTTGTCTGTGTCCCACAAGTGTCTTACCTTTCCATTTCTCCCCCAAATGTCCTAAGCTCTTCCCCTCTCACACTCTCTTTCCGCTTTGTCTCTAGTGTCCATTACAATTTTTAATACTTTTATGTTCTCCAGTCTTTCAGTCTCTACCATAGAGTGCAGATAGTCAGTATACGTTAAGTGGAGACATGCAATGTCTCTCTTTCATAGCCTGACTTGCTTTACTCAGCAACAATCTTCCATATTCATCCACTTTCTATCAAATTCCAGGGCCTAGGTGCCACAATTTTTCAATCCATTCATCTCTTTGTGGACATTTGGGTTGGTTCAATGTCTTAGCAATCATGAATAAGGCTGCAATAAGTATAGATGTGCAAGCACTTTTCCAACTGAGTGCTTTCCTGTCCTTTGGGTAAATACTCAGGAGTGGAATTGCTGGATCATATAGTAATTTTATTTGAAGTTCTTTGAGGAACCTCCATATTGTTCTCCACAGTGGCTGGACCAATTTACATTCCCACCAACAGTTTCACCACATCCCCATCTAGCACTTATCATTATTTGTTTTATTAATCTTCGCCATTCTGACTGGAGTTAGTGTGTCTCATTGTGGTTTTGATCAGCATCTCCCTTACAATGAGAGATGTTGAGCATTTTTATTTATTTTTTAAATTTAAATTTATTTATTTACATTCATTCACTGTACATCATTACAATATACGAAATGAGATTTTCCATCCAGAGTACACTATATATTGGCTCAACCAAGCACATCAACATACATGCTATTGTCAACAAATAATTTTCCATTTCTTGTTTCCCATATGTTTTGCTTTTTTCCCCTCATCCCTGATTTCCTATCTCTTACCATCTGCCATCTCCCACTCTCCTCCCACACTGTCTCTGGTATCTATATTTGCATTCTATACTGTTTCCCCCCCACATTTCATTGAGTCACTAAAGATCTTATCTAAATATTTTCATAACAAGCACAGCTGATATATACATTTCTATGAACACAAGTCCAAATTTAGGCATAATCCTCCATGAGTAGAACGAACATCCTATAAAGTAGCACCTAGCTGGGGCTATATATC
>NW_006160207.1:370197-390805 GCF_000334495.1 Tupaia belangeri chinensis | reverse complement strand
ATTGTTTCTGATGAGAGATCTGCTGTTAGCCTGATGGGATGTCCTTTGTAGGTAACTTGATGTTTTTCTCTTGCCAATCTTAGTATCTTGTCTTTGTGGTTTTGGTCAACCTGGCTATAATGTGTCTTGGAGAAGATCTTCTTGGGTTGATTCTATTTGGGGTCCTTTGTATTTCTTGGGACTGGATCTTTGAGTTCTTCTCTAGGTTTGGAAAATTTTCTTATAGGATTTCATGGAATAGATTATCAATGCCCTTATAGGTCTCTTTGCCTTCTGGAATGCCAATTATCAGGATGTTTGGATGTTTGATGGTATCTAGTACTTCTTGTATATTATTTTCAAATTTTTGGGCAATTTTCTCAGGTTTTGACTTTCTGTATTAAAGTCTTCATCTCTAACAAGTCCATTTGATTCTTTTTTAAAGTGTGTAATTTCTCTTTTAGATTTTGCAAGAATTTCCTCACCTCTTGAAGTTTATCAGCTCCTTTCCTCTGCCTCTTTGGCAGTTCATTATCTCTCTTTTCTTCAATCTCTGAGCTTTGTCACCATGAAAATCTAACTTCTTTATCAGACATTTCCATGAATTCCATCATACTGTCTAAGGATGAAGAGAAGTTATTTTTCCTTGGAGGAGAGGTATTTTCTTGTTTTTCCATATTTCTTGTAACCCTGCAGTGATTTCTAGTCATCTGATAGATGGTGCATTTTTTCTAATTCTTGAAGTTCAGTCTGAATGTTCAGAGGTGTGCAGGAGAAGGTGATGTGCAATCTCCCATTCCATTCTCTCTCTTTGTGTATCATAATCAGTGAGAATAGAGGAATATTCTGACCCTAACTGTATTCAGATGATTAGATCCTGTTTACTTGGACCTGTCTAGTCACTTAGTGAGTAGAGGCTGAGAAGCCAATGAGTAAAGAAAAAAAAAAAAAGGGGAAAGAACTGAAGAAAAAAAGAAAATATAAAATAATAAGAAAAAGGATAATAAAACTACAGATTTTAATATTAAAATGCATTTATTTTAATATTAATGTTAAATTTAATATTAAAATACATTGAAAAAGATTGAAAACTGTGCAGCACGCCAAGCGCAGCACGAAAGCACTGTTTCACAGCTGAAGTTCAGGATCCATGTGGAGTGCTTGGGTTTGTGCCTTTCCTAAACAGAAGGGGAGAGGCACCTATTAACACAATAAAGGGGCTTGAAAGCCCAGAGACTACTTCACCTTAAAAAAAAAAAAATAACAAATGAAAAGACTCAGGAGACACAGAGAAACAGAGAAATGGAGACTAAGAAACTGGTAAGCAATATTTTACAGCTGAAAGTCAGGCTCCATGTGCAAAAATGTACTCTTACAAGTACAGGTTCCTAAAAATCTAATCATTTAACTGGGTAAAATTTTCATTTTCTATGTAAATGGATTGGGTTTGTGAAATTGTTAAGCCAAAATTAACAAAAAAGGTAAGAAAATATTTGATAAAATTGAATGCTAAATAGCCAATGCAATGCACCTGAGTTAATAAAATTGGTATAAAGGGATATAAATCCAATGTTTAACATGGACTCATTGAAAATTATGGCCTGGTTCTCTCTCAGTCTTCCTTATAATTCTTGTTGTTAAGTTAACATGCTTTAGTTATTCCTATTATTGGTCTTTAAATTTTATAAAGAAATATCCAGAGGATCTATTAGTTATATTGTTCAATTTTACATTGAAAAAAGTTATTAAAGAAATTTTGTTACTGTTTGTACATGTTCATGAGCTGCTGGTGTGTCCTAAGAGGTAGAGTAGCTGAACTTCAAAAATTTTGATCAATATAAAGGTATAAAATTCAATTTTTACAAGTTTAATAGCTTCTCTAAAAACATCAAATTTTTCAAGGTGGGAGAGGAAAAGATCAGCATGGGTAATTATTAAAAATTGGGCCTACATATATCTAAGACAAAAGCTAAAAAACTCCTATCAGCTCAATAGGGTAGGAGTCTCAAGGAATGTGGTAGGATAAGTTAAGGCTAGAGCTCTAAGCTGCCTTCTCCCCAAACCCCTTGCCTTCTTTGCTCCTCCTGTGTCTTTCAGTTAGGCCTCTTCCCCACTGACTCTCCCCTTAGTTAAATGATCAAGAGGTCTAGCTAGAAAAATAAGAATTTAGGTTAAGACTGCATCCTCCAGCTAGGGCTTTTGTATAGGAATAAGGCAGATACAGTAAAACCTGTAAGGTGGGCTTTGCCCTCCTGACAGTACTCAGTCACTCCTTGCAGGATCTATTGAAAATTACGTTCACTTCTCAGTGTTGGACAATTCAGAACAGATATCAGAAAAGTTCCCAAATAACTCAGAAAAATGTTATGACAAAATTGGCAAGGGACTTTAACCTTTGATTTAACTCTCACCTTAATGGCACCCAGTAGTCACTTGCGGTAATCCTGAAGGCTGGGAACTACTCTGAGGGCAGGATCTGGAAACAGCCCAGATCAGAGCCTCTGCCTCAGAAAAACTGTTCCCAAGGCTGGCAGCCCAGTCACTGAACAATGGCTATGACTGGCATTCTCATGTACCCCACTGGGCCTTGTCCCCAGCGTGCAGTTGGTCACTAGTGATGAGACAGAATGCGCTGAGCTCTGAAGGGAGCTCAGGACTTCTAAAGTCCATGCTGGCCTTTAAATTGAGGGTTTATGGGGCCTGAGACCTTGGACATCTGATGGATTTCACTGGACAAGCCTCAGGTAACCCTAGAGTGACTAAGATTAATTTCTGACTAAATCAGAGTTTAAGGTTGTTTCCAAAAGTACACTCATGAAAACGTAAGAGAAAACAGTAGTAAGCAGGTTGGCTGAACACATGATGAGAGAGAAAATTAGAAGACCTAGCTGGAGGGGAGACTTCTATCTCAGCAACTAAAAGTTCTCATAACTCATTGGTACTCTGTCCTCGCCCTCCTACACTCAGGAGGAGAAAAAAAAAATTGGTCCATAAATAGTTGCACTTACCAGATGATGGGCCAGTAGTCCCCGAGGCCCTTGAGCGAGTCATCCTAGATCAGGTAAACCAGGTTACCCACCTGGGAAAAACAAAACTTGCTAAGCTGGTTAGTAGAAAAATACTTTGTGCCTAGTGCAGCTAGCCTTATCAATGGTGTTGTTTCAAAATGTGTTGTTCCAACACAGGTATATCCTAAACCCTCAGGCAAGGCTCCCTTAGGAATCAAATCCCAGAGGAAAAGAGAAACTTGGTCAACATTGGGGAAAATCTACGGTATCTAATAACTCAGTCTAGATGAAATGAGGCTAGCTAATGTAGGAGTAGCCTGGTAGTACTTTTCTTCAAAGAAAAGCACCTTAAATAGATAGCCTTGTTTCCATAAGTAACTTAAAACAATAGACAAAAAAATAGGTAAATATAAATTGAGTAAATGTTTGGAATTGAATTTTTCTGTTAAATTAAGGTAATTTTAAAGGTTAAACCTGTAAAGATAAAAACAAAGAGAATAAGAAAAAAAATGAAAGAAGGGTTATGGCTATAAAAATGTATTTCTAGTGAAAAAGGTTAAAAGCAAAGATTTTTATATAGAAGGAATTTTGTGTAGTAAAGTTTTTGTCTTACAACAGAAAGGTGGGGACCAGCAGTTGGTGTAATGGCTGTTCCTTAACCCAGTGGCTTAAACTCAAGTCGGGCACATGTGCATGCCTTCCCTAGATCCTGAGAGGAGAATGGAGGAGAAGGGGTTGCGGCATGGCCATCCCCCCTGGAGGGATATTTCTTGCTTTCTGTCTCTCTGTCTCTCAGAGACAAAAGGGACAAAAATGAAAAGATCTAAAGCATGTTGTTAAAGTTTTGAGTTATAAAAATCTAAGAAAGAGTTGCAAAAATTAATCAAGTTAATGTTCTAGAGCTAATTGTATTATCTTTAAATGTTATATATAGTCAAACAATTAGAAGAGAGGAGCCCCTCCAACTAGTCTAGATGGGGCCTCACATAGTTGTACTGGTTACTCCTACCACTGTTAAAGCTAACCTGTAGGTCTGTCACACTGAAACCAAGAAGATTGCTCCCTAGTCTCACCAGGGCCTTGGACCATAAAAATAAGACAGAAAGGCCCTTTGGAATAATACTTCAGAGACAACAGAGAAACAGCCCTACCCTAGTCACTCCAGAGGCAGACTACCGTACGTCAGGCATTGTCAGGAATATGGCCCAGTAGCTCTAGGACCAGATAGTCAAGAGAAGGACAGGCTGCTGTTGACTTATGGGAAGGTTAGAGTGGCCTCTGGCAGTAGGCTCTTTGGCCCTTGCACCTGTTAAGTTCTATATTAACCACGCTTCTAATTTGGACTTTCGGCTCTTGTTTACTCAGTTTTGTGGACAGAAGTCTGACTACTTTTCCTATTTTTCCAAAATCTTTTCAAAAGGGACTGGGGAAGTCATGCCACAAACATTACCAGACCATTTATTTTCTATTAACAGAATTCTTCCTACCTCCTGTCCCTGGCATAGTATCTTTGAGATGTATATTTCAACCAATTACAGTATATTCTTTTGCTTATCTCTTCCCAAGATGCAGAACTTCCTTTTCCTTCAGTTGTACATTAAGCCTTTCTTTAACTAATCTCTTCCTAAGACACACATCTTACCTTCCAATCATCAACCTAAGAATTGTGGAACCCACCTACAACCTACAAGCCCCCCCTCCTACATGTCCTGCCTTTATGGGCCAGACCAATGGAAAATCTTTTCACTAAATGTTGTCTGTCAATCTCAAAAACAAATAAAAAGAACCTCTGTACATGATCACCCTGAGAAAGACATGTATGCCTCTTCTCTGGGCCTAAGTCACTCATATTTGGCTTGGAAATAAACCACATTAATTATTAATTACTAATTCTATAGTTGGTTATTTTTCCATTGACAGTTTCCTTACCTGATTTGTCTCCTACAGGATGAAAGCCTTTAAATATTAAATACTAGTTACCTCTGGACCTAGAGCCCAAATATACTAGCACTGCACTTCCAGGGTCACTCTCTTTAACAGATATTTGAGAACACTCAAAAAGAGAAAATGATATTGCTTCTGTTTTGTGAGAAATTTTGTTATTTCCATAAGTACCTAACCAATACTGTTCTGCTTCTGTAAACTGCTTGCATTGTCTTGGAAAGTGTTGTGTCACAACCTCCCTCTAAGCAACTGAACCTAGTAACTGCATACCATGAATACTGGCCCAAGCCAGTCCCAGCAAATAGTCCCATGTGTGAGTAGCTGGGCCCAGCAACTAGAGACTTTAAAATAAGCCCATGTCATTTCAAGCTGGACTTTAAATTTGGTAAAACTTCTTACCTGCTAAAGGAGACTATCACCCTGCCCTCTAGTTGATACTAATGAACCAATGATTTGATTCCAGTAGAAGAGAAGTGGAAAATGAAGTAGACCTCCATTTTTAATTCCTCTCTATATTGGAAACTTGCTTTCTCCTTTGGCCTAGAGTAAACAGAGTGATTAACATGCCTACTGTTTTTGCTTAATAACCCAAAACTCCCTACAGTAAGATACTTCTTAGGGATGTAATCATCAGTTGCTAGACCCCTTGCCTGGAGCCATGAAGACCATTAAGATTCCATTGTGTGTGATCAATGATTAACCTGCTTCTTTTGTTTCTGTAATTCACTTTTGCTTTTACATTGTAAAACCCTACCTGAAATCCTTTCAAGCCCACTGCTCTTTGTTCTTGTGATTGCCATGTCAATTGGGAAAAGAGTATGATTTTGCCTTTACAAGCACTCTTCACCTTGCACTCTGGGCTGCAGGGTTTTGAGACAGGAGTTCCCCTATATGCCCCCCCCCCCAGCTTAATGAATAAACTCCAATAAATTTGGCTATGTCTGGATGTCCTAATTTCTCGCTGATTAGACTGTAATACTATTACCAAAGAAATCAGAGACAGGACAGAGAGGTAGGGCCTGATAATGAAAATGACAGTCTTTTGGAGCTACTACACAGACTTAAGACTGCAGATTCAGAAGCAGCTGAGGAGAGGGAAAAGAAGGAAGCCACTACTTTTCAGCCTTCCCCCTCCTGCACTGAGGCCAGCTGCTTCCCAGTTAAAACCTGCTTGCCTCTCCATTGTTTCTCCCAAATTTTTTTTTTTTTCTTAGTCTTCTCCCACTCTCCCACTTCTCAATGGGACTGGTCTGAAGTGCATTTCACTGGGTAAATTCACTTTACAATCTAAATGATGTATAGTGATTGAATATATAAATAAAAAAAATTTAGAAGAAAAAAATACCTGGTTGCATAAAAAACAGTGCTAGGAGAGGAAGGACATTCCCCCATTTAACCCTCCTTCAGAGAGCTTCGCATTGTGCTGCAGATAGAGGGGAGGACATTTTGGGATTTAATGAAGTCTACTGGATCAGCACTTCCATCTAATGATTGGCAAATGTTAAGTAAGGCTGCTTGCTGGGAGGAGATTATTTTTTGTGGAAGTCAGATTGCTCTGAGGAAGCCCAGGAACAGGTGAATAGAAATCAACAAAATGGATACCTATTATGTTTGAAGTGTTGACTGGAACAGGGGATTATGCTGATATTGGTGCACAAATTGGAGATACGCTGCAGGCTTATCAGCAGATTAACATTATATAGTCGAAATGCTGGAGAAGGCTTCCTGGTCAGGATTGACGGACAGGCAGTTTGACCAGTGTGTGACAGGGACTTAGTGAGCCGTTTCAAGATTTTATTTTCCACTTGACACAAACCATATCATGGTTAGTCTCTAATCCAGATGTGGGACAGGTTTTGTTGAAACAATTGGCTTTTGAAAATGCTAATGCCTCTTGTAAAGCAGCTATTATCCCATACAAAAGAAAAAGGGACAGTGGCTGATTATCTTGAGCTTTGTCAGGACATTCGGAAACTGCAAATTCAAGGTATGAGCTGCCTTCCAATGTCTTATGCCATGATGACTGGAACCCTGCATTTTCAAAACTGGGTAACAAAAAATAAAAAATTATTTGCACTAACTTTAATCTTACAAACTAGTCACATTTTGAGCCAAGATACATTAGTGGTGCTTCATCCCACATATATGGCAGTGCCAGTAACAGTTTCTGGCAGATGGTATGATGATGAACTTCAAATATTACAAAAAACTTACAATTATCTAGGCCCAAAAGATTTTTGGGAGCAGTCATTTTTGGAATTCTCACTGCAATGTAACGGCAGTGGTTGCTTTAAGTCAACAAACTCACACCACCACTTTTGTCAGTGCTCTTGCCCCTAATAGTTCTCAAGTTCTCATGTGATGGGTACCCAATTAGATATTGAGGAACGAATTATTGTCCATTTGTGAGAGCTAGAAACTACCGTAGGCAGCTTAGGAGAATAGGGGCTCAAAATGCAGCTACAAAGTCATCTGAAATGCCAACGTATCTGTGTGATGCCTTTGCTATATAATGACTCACATTGGAATTGGCTTTCTATATAAAACCATCTCCATGGGATAAGGTCTTCTAACAATATTTTGTTAGATATGAAAAATCTTAATAAGCAGATCATAGATATGGAAAAGATTTTGCTGCCCTCATTTGATCCTTCTGATTTCACCTCTAACATTTTACATCAGCTCAAATTTCATGTTGGGTAAATTCTCTTTGCAAGCCAAATGACGTATAGCTATTAAATGTATAAAATAATAATAACAAAATAAAAATAAAAATAAATCAAATTAGAAAAGGAAAAGGAGGGAGATGTAGAGAGTGCCTAGATCTGAGCAACACTATGGTGACCTTTAAATACATGTAGAAATACGGTTCTTTGGGCTGTCACTGCAAGGCTAGTAGAAATTTTTTTTTTTTTGGAGAGATTTTCACTGTAGGGCGCGTGCGCTCGCCAGACAGAGAGAGACAGAGAGACAGAAAGCTAGAAATCACCCCCCAGGGGGGATGGTCACGCCGCAATCCCTTCTCCTCCATTCTCCCTTCGGGATCTTGGGCACTCACGCACACGCGCCCGGCGTGAGTTTTAAGCCACCGGGTCCGGGACACGAACTGCGGTCGACTACGTGGGAGTCCAGTGACATAGCCATTACGCTAACTGCTGGTTCCCAAGGCTAGTAGAAATTTTTAACAAAGGATACGTGTCTGCCTCTGTGTCAAAACTGCAAGGTGGTATCGGTTAAAGGAAACTATGTGTTAGCCAGAGAAGGCCTGAGAAGATAAGAGAAAGCACATATAGAACCAAAAGGCACCAGAAGTTTCACAGTTTCAGCTGATTAACATCAGACTTTACATTCTTCTTCCCCTTCCTCCCTTTTTCACACTATAAGCGAATAAACTTGGGAACTGCTCTGGTGCCATGGCTGCCTCCATCAGAGGAGTCTGGACCACGTGATTCCTGCTTTTCTCTCCTCGTGTGTCTTTGTGTGTTTACTTCTAATTCCCAGCCACTCCCACTCAGGAAATAGATCAGCCTTGCAGGTCAGGGCAGCATCGTATGGCAGAAACTAAAAGACTGGACGGCATAAAGGCATGGGGAGAACTGTTGATACTAGAAACAGTGCAGGAGGAGGGTGGGGAGTGGGGGCAGTGAGAGGGAGGGAATCAAGGGGAGAAAGGAAGAAGCTAATCATTTAAGGGACACAAAAGTTGAAAATTATCTGTTGATGATAGTGTGTATGGTAATATCTTGACAAATATACAGTATATTTGTGATGGGAAAATTCATTTAGTATGTTGCAATGATATAGAGTAATTGAATATAAGACAATTTTAAAATAATTATAAAATAAAGAAAACAGGGCCAACAGGTAGTATGGTGGTTAAAAAGTGTTGGACTTCTCACATGGCCAACCACAGTTTTGAGTACTGGACCTGGCAGCTTGCTTTCCCTTTCTCTCTCTGGTCAAATTAAAATAATAATAATAAAAAAATAAAAATAAATAAATAATTCCTTTTAAAAAGAAAAAAAAAAGCCTAAATCACCTATTGTGATTTTTAAGTCGTTCTAAAAATTTTTTTTCTGTGTCAAAGACGGTTATAACGATTTTAAACGCATATACAGTGTGCTGAAGGACCTAAATTTGTTAGCAGACCTAAAAGGAGAATTAGAGAGCCACTCAAAATGGTAGGCAACATAAATACCCAACCTTAAATGATTGATAGATTATCCAGTGACAGGGCCATGCAGACAATGCAAGCTGGTAAAGAGGCTGCCTCCTATGCCTAAGGCAAGGCCTATGCTGGGAAGAAACTGTGAGGCAAGACCAGCGGTTTACAAGCCTTAACTCTCCATTGTGTCGTTGTACTGGTCTGCACTCAATTTCTCTGCCATGAGCTTTACTGTTATTAAGGTACCCTGCAAGGGTAAAATAACACTCCCAACCTTACTGCAACTTTACAATAAAGCCAATAAGTGATCCTGTAGGAATGCGGTTTCCTAAGAAGGTGCAGGAGGATCAGGAAACTTGAGACAGGCTCTCCCACCTGCCTATTTTAAGCCAAAATTAACATATGTTAGGTTAAATTAGTATAAGCCAAATTAGCGTAAGTAGCATATGTAGACTAAGTTAGTTTAAGGCTAATTTTATGGTAATTACCCCTTGTTAAAGCTGCAGGCCAAAGTTAACTTATGTTAGGCCAAGTTAGCATATCCATCACCGTGACAGGGACTTAAAGATAAAGCACAAGAATTCACTGATTAACAGACAAAGAATTCAGCAAATAAATACACAGGGACCCGTGGGTTAATAGAGGAAGGCCAGATCTTATAAACAAACCTGAGGGCTCCAGGGGTTGGATAAACTATCTTAGCTGGAAGTTCTTATCTGGCTCCGGCAAGCAACAGATAGTCCTTAACTACAAACAGTTTCTCCCCTGTGTGCTGTTAACTATGAAAAACTGCTAATAAAACATCCTGTGTTGTCTCTTGAGCTACAAGACCCTCTCATCTAAAAAGGCCCTGTCCGGTAATCAAGATTTAAGAGGAAAATGCACCAGACAAATAGACTCCTTCATCCTGAGAACTGTAATTGATTAAACCTAATTATACAAGACAGACATCATGTTTTATGATCATTGTTCCTGTACTTTGAATACCCCATTTCGTAGAGTAAATCTTTTATTTCCTCTCACCCCTCCTACTCCTGTAAGACATCCCTCAATAAATACATATGTTTGGTAGCCACTAATGCTGTGGTCTTGAGCTTGCTCTGGCTGTAGCCGGCTGAGAAAATGCTAAGGGGCATTGAGGTTTCAGCCTGATTTTGTTCACCCGTGTCACCTTCCTGTGTTCGAGTCTCAACCCACCCCAGCTGGAGCAGGGCTCCCGGCAGTCCAGGCAGAAATTCAATAAGGAAATAATACTAAAAGCAAATGAATGTAACAGACAAGTACAAAACATTCTAGTAATAGCAGTAGAACACAAATCTTTCTCAAGTGCATGTAGATAGAATATTCTCCAAGATAGATCATGTATTGAGCTATGAAACAAATCTGAACACATTTAAGAAGACAGAAATCATTTCAAACATCTTTTCAACCACAATGGTATAAAACTCAAAGTCAATAGAGTCAATTTTGAGAAATTCCCTAATATGTGGACATTAAAGAACTCATTGCTAAACAACCAATATTTTAAATAAGATACCAAAAGAGAAATAAAAAAATATCTGAAAGAAATGAAAATGGAAACACAACATTCACAAACTTATACAATGCAACAAAAGCTATTCTTTAAAAAAATTATTCTTCTACTTTAAAAAATATTTGTATATTTGTTATAGGGCACATGTAGTTGTCAGGGAGAGAGAGAGAAAGTGAGAAGGCAAGCCACTAGGTCCTGGACTTGAACCAGGGTCAGCCATAGGGAAGTCCAGCACCTTAACCACTACACTACCTGCTGGTCCCACAAAAGTTATTCATTCTAAGAGGGAAGTTTATAGCAATAAATGCCTTCATAAGAAAAAAGAAAGCTCAAACAACTTCACTTTTTTTTTTTTTTGGTGATAGGATGTATGCAAGCATGAGAGAGAGACAGAAAGAAAGAGAAAGGGAGAGAGCCTCAACAGGGTCTCACCATGTTGAGATTCCATTTCTTCAGGACTACAACTCCTCAGGATCTTGATGTGTGCACACGTATCTCGTGTGTTTTCAAGCTGATCTTGCGATCTGAACTGTGGACTATCTCACGGCTTCCAGCACTGCAATTTAGTTTGCTACTGAATGTGTCACCAGATGAACTTTACACCTCAAATCACAAGAAAAAGAGGAACACAGCTCAGGTTAGTAGAAAGAAGGAAATAATAAAGACTAACTCACACAGAAATGAAACAGGTAGGGAAAAGATAATAGAAGACATCAACCAAACTAAGAGTTTTTTTTTTTTTTTTTGAGTGGTTTTTGCTATAGGGCACAGGTGCTTGCCAGAAAAACAGAGACAGAGAGACAGAAAGTGAGAAATCACCCCCTAGGGGGGATGGCCACGCTGCAATCCCTTCACTTCCATTCTTCTCTCGGGATCTTGGGCACGTACGCACACACACTGGTGTGAGTTTAAGCCACTGGGTCCGGGACTTGAACCACGGTCTACTACATGGAAGTCCAGTGACATAGCCATGATACTAACTGCTGGTCCCTCCAATGTGCAGTTTTTAAAAAAATTTATTTATTTCTACATTTTCCCACAAACATTTACTTTACATATAAAAATTTTTTCTCTCATATTCCATAGTTCTTGACAGTTAATAAACAACTTTCAAAATTTCAAAAAAAACTGGGACTAGCAGTTAGAGTAATGTTGCTGGACTCCCATGTAGTCGACCGTGGTTCAAGTCTTGGACCCGGTGGTTTAAACTCGTGCCGTGTGTCCATGCCCAAGATCCAAAGAGGAGAATGGAGGAGAAGAGATTGCGGAGTGGAGACAACTCCTGGGAGGTGACTTCTCGCTTTCTGTCTCTCTGGCAAGTGCATGCACCCTATAGTAAAAACCTCTCCAAAAATTTTTTTTTCAAAAAACTGAATTTTAAAGATAACTTAAAAAAATATTTGTTATAAACAGAGACAGTATGGTTTTAAATATTTTTGAGAAAATATTTACATGTCGACTACTCAGACTGTTGAAAAGCAAGCACCCAGCACACAATTCACACATGAACCTTCAGTCCTGCCTACCAAGTATTCTGTGGTATACCAACTACTAGCAAAGATCAGACTCTTTTCCTTCCTTCAAAGTCTTCCTCAAGGTAATCCTCTGGTTGTGGATGCTCTTTTGCAGGACTGGAAAAGTCCAGGTTATTTTATCGTTTGAATTCTTTCATATGGCTTCTCCAATCCTCTCTGTTAGGCAGAACTGTTTATGGTGCCAGGCAATCTTTCCAAGAGCTTCTGTTGACTTTCTTGAGGACTAACTTAATTCCATAGCTTTCTGGTTATATCTTCAGATATGACATTCCAGTTAAAGTCATGACAATAATCAATATTTCTAATTTCTGATTCAAGGCAAGAGGTATTAGAGAACTGCAAATAATCCTTCTGCCACAAAATAAGAGTATTCACCAATATTTTCCAATTCCAGAGGGGTCAATTTAAAGAAACAAATCAAAATTTTTTTTAACAAATTGCTGAATGTATCAACAGTTCAGAAGAAAGCAACATCCTTAACTCTGGAAAACAAAGCATAGTAAAAAAAATCAGTAATGTTTTAGTCAAAAGTCATAACATTCTATTTCACCAGCTCAGTCTCATGTAGTCTCTCTTCTGTTGAATTTACAGTGTTACGGTGGTTCAATCTTTCTGTTTAAAGCCTAGAAGTTAACATCTGACATTATTATTGATATTTTCAGACTTGTCCCTAGCATTAAGTTGATTACTTTCTTGGTTGCTTTTTATTCTCTTTTATATCTGTGTGTCTTTAGTTTTTCTGGCAAAGCACTCCCTTCAGAATTTCTTGAAAAGTGGGTCTGGTGTTGGTGAGTTCTTTCAGGTTTTGATTATCTGAAATTGTTTTTGTCTTTTCTTCCCTATGAAGGATAACCTTTCTGGATATTGTATTCTTGGTTGAAATTGTTTTTTACTTAATACTTTGAATATTTTTTCCCATTCTTTTCTTGTTTGCATTGTTTCTTTCTTTTCTTTTTTTGAGAGGTTTTTGCTATAGGATGTGCACGCTCACCAGAAAGACAGAGAGAGACAGAGAGACAGAAAGCGAGAAATCACCCCCCAGGCGGGGAGCATGGCAATGTTGCAGTCCCTTCTCCTCCACATGCACCTGGCATGAATTTAAGCCACCGGGTACAGGACTCGAACCGTGGTTGGCTACATGGGAGTTCAGTGACATAGTCATTACGCTAACAGCTGGCTCCTTGTTTGCATTGTTTCTGATGAGAGGTCTGATGTTAACCTGATGGGATTACCTTTGCAAGTAACCTGACTTTTCTCTCTTGCCAATTTTAGTATCTTATCTTTGTGAATTTGGCTAATCTGGCTATGATATGCCTTGGAGAAGATCTTTTTGGGTTGATTCTATTAGGTGTCTTTTGTATTTATTTATTGGGTCTGGATGTTTGAATACCTCTCTAGGTTTGGAAAGTTTTCTTGCAGGAGTTCGTGGAATAGATTATCAATTCCCTTATTAGCTTCTTCACCTTCTGGGATACTGATTATCTAGATGTTTGGGCACTTAATGGTCTCCAGTATTTCTCGTATATTATTCTCATTTTTGGGGGTTATTTTCTCAGTCTTTCTGATGATTTTTTTCCAGGTCAGAGGTTTTGTCTTCAACATCTGAGATTTGATCTTCTGCATGGTCTAATCTGCTTTAATACTTTCAAGGAAGATTTTTATTTCCTGTATTAAGGTCTTCATCTCGTTAAGCTCCATTTGATTCTTTTTTTTTTATGGGGTATGTTTCTTCTTTCAGATCATAGAAGAACTTCCTCACCTCTTGGAACTTGTCTCTTTTCTTTTACATCTTCTGGAGTTCATTGTCTCTCATCTCTTGTATCTCATTTAGTTTTGTTACTATGAATATTCTGAATTCTTTATTGGACATTTCCATGAGTTCCATTGTACTATCTGTGGATGATGAAGTGTTGTTATTTTCCCCTGGGTGAGAGATATTTTCTTTGTTTTTCATATTTCTGCCTCTGTGGTAGTTCTGATCATCTAATGGATTATACGTTTCTTTCTAATTTTTTGAGTTAATTCTGAGCATTCAGATGTGTGTGGGAGGAGGCGATCCACGATCTTTCTGCAGTTCTGTTTTCCTGATGCTTGCCAAGCAACTGGCACCTTTGACTTTGGTCAAAGTGGATATTACAAAGGCCTCCCTGTTTCTGGGGACTAGGTGCACCTGGGCTGAGCTGCAGGGTTTTAACTGAGAGTTCAGAGGTGTGTGGGAGGAGAGGAGCTATGCTCTCTTTTCAGTTCCATCCTTCTCCCTGCTCACTCTGCAGTCTCTCTTCTCTGAATTTTAGTTACTTGGTTGAGAATTCACTTTTGGCTAATTGCTTACAGAAGTTTTCTGCAACTGCCTGAGTGTTTCCGGGGTCTGGAAGATGGGGTTTAGAGCAGAGCCTCAGTCACCTTGGTCCCTGAACACCTGTTTGTTTAGTCTTAAAAATAGAATAACATTTACTAGGTAATAAAAGACACATGTCCAGAGTCTTGGGTAGTGTATTTTACACCATAAGAGGAGCCCATGCTCTCTTTCATTCCTGATCGATGATATTTTCTGCACACTTGATTATGGTCTTGTAGTGTCCACACTGTGACAGCCTGAATTGTTCAACCTTTGCAAACTTAGTCACAAGTGATAATAAATACAGAAGAGATCTGAGTAACCTAGCTGTTCTTTGTCTTGAGTTCTTGACCTGGAACAGACCTGATGGTAACATCTCACTTTGGACCCTTGTGGAGATTGTCCAGCACCAAGAAAACAGCACTACCCATTGAAGTTGATATTACAGAAACTTTTCTGGAAAGCCCCTGGTTTACTGTGCCCAGACTCTCATGATGCTACGTTCTCAACTTATCTTTAAAGTCCTGCTTGCCCCTCAATTTTGGAGACTATAGTTTAAGAGTCTTAGACTCTACCATTCTTCTGATTGATATCTCTTATAATTAAGCCTCTGAGCAAATTCTTGTTTTAGAAATTGGCTTACTGTGTGGTGAACAGTCATGCCCAGTCTGTACATTTGTTTGGTAACAATGCTCCTGAAATAAAAAAGAACCACAAGAGACTACCTTGAAAAATTATACACCAATTAATTGGATAACCTAAGAAGAAATGGGTAAATTTTCAGAAGTATAAAACTTACGAAGACTGAATCATAATGAATTAGAAACTTTGAACAGACCAACTGGCATGTAAGGAGATTGATTCAATAATCAAAAACCTCCCAGGAAGTAAAAACCCAGGAATAGATGCTTCATGGGCAAATTCCACCCAACATTTTAACAAGAGTTTACTTCAGTCTTGTCAAATTTCCCCAAAATTGAGTAGAGAATGCTTCCAAAGTCAATTTATTACCCACATAATGAAGACATAAAAGGACAATACAAGGAAAGAAGATTACAGGCCAGCATTTCTGACGAACACAGATACAAAAATTCTTAACAAAATCCTAGACAACTGAATTTGGGAGCACATTAAAAGAATCATCTGTCGTGATCAGATGAGATTTATTCCTGGGATGGAAGAATGGTTCAACACATGCAAACTAGTAAATGTGATATATCATGTTAACAGAGTGAATGATAAAGATCCTATAATCATCTTGGTAGATGCAGAAAAATAATTGATAAAATTTAACATTATTTTCTTATATTTTATAGGAAAAACAATGAAAAAACACTTACAGATGGATCTTACTAGAGCATAAAAAGGGCCATTTATACAACTCCACAGCCAACATCATATTCATTGTTGAAAAGCTGAAAGTGATTTGTCTAATTCAGGAATAAAATTCTCACCACCTCTACTCAATTAGTACTTGATATCCTGCCAGAGAAATTAGGAAAGAAAAATAAATGAAAAAAAATCCAAATAGGAAAGGAAGAAGCAAAATGTCTCTGTAGATGACATTGTTTTATATACAAAATACCTAAATACTGCACTAAAAGGACTATTAGAATGATAAACAAATTCAATAAAGTTGCAGAAAAAGAAATTAAGAAATTTAGTTACATTTAAAAGAGCTACAAAGATTGCTTAGGAATAAATTTAACCAAAGGTGTGAAAGATCTGTACAGTGAAACTATAAAACATTGATGAGAGTCATTAAAGATGATACAATTAAAAGGTATTCTGTGATTATGCATGGGAGAATTAATTTTTTAAAGAATTATGTTATTTAATTTTATTATTATTTTTTAAATTGGACCACAGAGAGTTGGAGAGAGAAAGAGCAAGTGAGAAAACAAGCTGCTAAATGAGAAAACAAACAATGGTCGGCCATGTGGGAGTCAGTGTTTTAACCACCTTGGCAAATAAAAGTCATGATAAAATATTCTACACTACATCTGCTAGGGTGGCTATCAAAAAGACAATTGATAACATGTGTTGGTGGGGACGCAGAGAAAAAGGAACCCTTGTACACTGTTGCTGGAAATGTTAAATTGGTACAGTCATAATGGAAAATCTATGAGATTAATTTTCATTAAATTTCAAAAAATTTAAAAATAGAACTACCTTTCAATCCAACATTCCCAGTTCTGGGTATGTATCCAGGGGAAATAAAATTAGTATATCAAAATGTTATCTATAGTCTCATGTTTATTGCACACCATTAACAAGAGCCAAGATATGGGAACAACTTCTGTTGAGATAAGAATAAAGAAATACGTCTACACATACACACACACACACACACACACACACACACGCACACATGCATGATGAATACTAAACAGCTTTAAAAAGAAGAAACCCTGCCATTTGTGATAACATGAATGAACCTGTAAGAACATTATGCTAACTGAAATAATGGATCAAAAATAACAAATGCTGTATGATAACTTATGTATGGATTCTGCAGATGTCAATCCCATAGAAGTAGAATGGTGGTTGCCAGTTGGGGAGATGTTGGTCAAAGATTACAAACCTTGGGACCAGCAGTTAGCGTAATGGCTATGTCGCTGAACTCCCATGTAGTTGACCGTGGTTTGAGTCCCGGACTCAGTGGCTTAAACTCACGTCGGGTGCGTGTGCGTGCATGCCCAAGATCCCAAGAGGAGAATGGAGGAGAAGGGACTGCGGCGTGGCCATCCACCCTGGGAGGTGATTTCTTGCTTTCTGTCTCTGTCTTTCTGGTGAGCGCACGAGCCCTATAGCAAAAACCTCTCCAAAAACTACAAAACAAACAAACAAAAAAAGGTTACAAACTTTCAGTTTTTTTTTTTTTAAGGTTTTTGCCATAGGGCACATGTGCTCGCTGGAGAGAGAGAGAGTGAGGGAAAGTGAGAAATGCCCCCTGGGAAGGATGGCCATACTGCAATCCCTTCTCTTCCATTGTCCTCCTGGGATCATGGACATGTACACATACATGCCCAGCATGATTTTCAAGCCACCAGGTCTGGAACTGGAACCGCTGACCACGTTGGAGTTCAGCACCTTAACCACTATATCACCTGCTGGCCCCCAAACTTTCAGTTTTAATATGAACACATTCTGGTGATTTAATATATAGCATGATAACTATAGACTGTCATTAATAATACTATGTTGGGACCAGCAGTTGGTGTAATGGCTATGCTGCTGGACTCTCATGTAGTTGACCGTGGTTTGAGTCCCAGACCTGGTGGCTTAAACTCACGCCAGGCGCGTGTGCATGTGTGCCTAAGATCCCAAGAGGAGAATGGAGGAGAAGGGATTGCAGCATGGCCATTCCCCCTGGGGGGTGATTTCTTGCTTTCTGTCTCTCTGTCTCTTTCTTTCTGGCGAGCGCACGCACCCTATAGCAAAAATCTCTCAAAAAAATAATACTATATTATATTGCTTACTTAAATTAGCTGATAGTAAACCTCAATTGTCCTCCACAACACACACACACACACAATTACTATGTTGTATTCCTTGAATATTTACAATTTTACTAGTCAATTGTACCTCAGTAAAGCTGGGTAAAAATAAAATCTGAG
This sequence comes from Tupaia belangeri chinensis, assembly GCF_000334495.1. Taxonomy (NCBI): domain Eukaryota; kingdom Metazoa; phylum Chordata; class Mammalia; order Scandentia; family Tupaiidae; genus Tupaia; species Tupaia belangeri. Next base: position 372,682 of record NW_006160207.1, on the reverse strand, counting down.
AAACTTACTCTCAATATTTCTGCTATTATTCTCTTCTCTTCTCTCTTCTCTTCTCTTCTCTTCTCTTCTCTTCTCTTCTCTTCTCTTCTCTTCTCTTCTCTTCTCTTCTCTTCTCTTCTCTTCTCTTCTCTTCTCTTCTCTTCTCTTCTCTTCTCTTCTCTTCTCTTCTCTTCTCTTCTCTTCTCTTCTCTTCTCTTCTCTTCTCTTCTCTTCTCTTCTCTTCTCTTCTCTTCTCTTCTCTTCTCTTCTCTTCTGGTGTCTAACAGGTCTGTTCATTTTTTTCCCTGTTATTCAGACTACATGGTCTAAGTTCACATTTATTCAAGCTCATTAGTAATGTTTGCACTTGCTTATGTCTACCGTTGACTTTTTCTAAATGATTTTTTCATTTCAGTTACTGTGTTTTTCAATTCCAGAATTTTAGCTTGGTTCTTCATTATAATTTATATCTTTTTCTTGATGTTATCTATTTGATGACACATTGAAGTTTTAAATAATTTAATTGCTAATTAGGTTTATTGGTGAGTAAAGCCATACAAGAATGATGAAGACCCAGGCTAGACTAATAATCCAAGTACTGGATTTTTTTTTAAAATTCCTTGACAACTTTGTCTTTGATTTCTCTCTGGAAATTATGCTTATAAGAAAGTTTCCCTTCGAGAGGAAACATCTTTACCATCTTTGGCTCCAATTTCAGAACACTAGATACTTCAAAAGAGCTATGCAAGAGAAGAGAAGAATGACCATTCCATTGTTCAAGAAGGGCTCCAAGCTCAAGTAATTTATTTATAAAATAGAAGAGGGATTCATCTGGATCACCTGGAAATTTTGTTCATTTTTCCAACATTCCTGATTCAGGGGTGGGGCCCAATAAATTACATTTCTTCTTTTTCTGAATGGTAGGATTTTTTTAATTAAAAAATTAAAATTATGATGTTTTGTTTACATATAATTGATGTATGTCTTTCTGGGCTACAGTGTAGTTTTTTATAAAATATTAAATTTTATATATTATTATTTTAAAAGTTTTCTGTAGGGCACATGCACTCTCCAGAAAGAGAGAGATAGGGCAAGAGAGACAGAGACAGAGAGAGAGAGTGAGAAAGTGAGAAAGCAGCTGCCAGGTTCAAGACTTGAACCATTGTCAGCCATGTGGAAGTCCAGCACCTCAATCAACACAATATCTACTGGCCCCTACAGTGTGTTTTTTTAAGGCATGCAGTGTCTAATAATCAAGTCAAAGATACACACATATTCATCTTCTTCTGCATTGAATATTATACTACATTGTGCACATTTGTTAATAGTTCCACTAGTTTTTCTTTAATATGTATTAAATTGTTTATATTTTTTACTCTGCTGTGATATATCATATTGAAGTCTCTTTCTCTTATTTACATGCATTCTTGAGTCCATTAAAATTTTTCTCATGAACTCCCCTCCCAGTCTACCAGCCAGCTTTTGGTATCTACCATTACTCTCTTTATTTTTGTGCTTTCAAGTCTTTCAGTTTCCATCATAGAATGCAGACATTCAGTATATGTTAAGCAGGAACATACAGTATTCATATTTTTTTTTTGAGAGGTTTTTGCTATAGGGTGTGTGCTCTCACCAGAAAGACAGAGAGAGACAGAGAGATAGAAAATGAGAAATCACCCCCCCAGGGAGGATGGCCACACCACAATCCCTTCTCCTCCATTCTCTCTTGGGATGTTGGGCACACACACACACGCGCCCGGCGTGAGTTTAAGCCAAAGGGTCCGGGACTTGAACTGTGGTCAGCTACATGGGAGTTCAGCGACATAGCCATTACTCTAACTGCTGGTCCCCAGTATTCATCTTTCATAGTCTGGTTTATTTCACTTAGCATTATGTCTCCTAGCTTTGTCCTTTTTGTGGACAAAGTACAAGGTTTGTTGTTCTTTATGGCCAAGTAGTATTACATTGTGTGCATGTGCCATATTTTCCCAATCCATTAATCAATTTTTGGGTGTTCAGAATGATTTCACATCTTAGTTGTTGTGAATAATGCTGTAATAAACATGGGTGTGAAAATGTCTCTCCAATTGAGTGATTTCTTTCTTTTTCTTCTTCTTTCTTTATTTAGTTGAGTGATTTCTTATCTTTTGGTATTAGCAGTGGGATTGGTGGACTATATGATAGTTCTATTTTTTAGATTTTTGAGGAATCTCTAAATATTCACTATTTTTCACAGGGGCTGTACTAACATCCCTACCAACAGCGCATAAATTTCAGCCTGGTCAACTTTAAAAAATTTGTTTTTGTCATAGCTATTTGACTGGGGTTAGGCAATACCTCATTGTGGTTTTGATTTACATTTTCCTTACGATAAGAGATGCTGAACATTTTTTCATGTACTTTTTAACCACTTGTATGTCATCCCTTGAGAGTTGTGTGTTCAGGTTGATTGACTATTTTGATTGGATTATTGGTTTTTTTTTTTTTTTTTTTTGGCTGTTTTTGT